>NC_090057.1:552098-632098 GCF_038355195.1 Osmerus mordax | reverse complement strand
AGTCCTACCTGCTGGACACCCTGGTAGTTCTGGTAGATAACAGAACAGTGATGATAACAGAACAGTGATGATAACAGAACAGTGTTGATAACAGAACAGTGAGGATAACAGAACAGTGTTGATAACAGAACAGTGTTGATAACAGAACAGTGATGATAACAGAACAGTGATGATAACAGAACAGTGTTGATAACAGAACAGTGATGATAACAGAACAGTGATGATAACAGAACAGTGAGGATAACAGAACAGTACCATCTCCCTGCTGTGGCTCTCCAGGGGGCCAAGTCACCAGCTGCCCCCGGCAGGGGCGCCCCCTGGTGATCACACAACAGTATTACTCCAGAGCAAACTGGTACACACACTTACATTTACATTTAGTCATTTAGCAGACGCTCTTATCCAGAGCGACTTACAGTAAGTACAGGGATATTTTGGACTCAAAGATGGGAACATCCCAACCTAGTCTCTCACACACACACACACACACACACACACACACCACACACACACACACCCACAGAAACACACACACAGAAACACACACACAGAAACACACACACACACATCCTCTAGGGCTTCATGTCGGCTCGTACATTTTTATTAAAAGATAATCTTCTTGTTCTGAGCCAGGGATTTCAGTATTATTGTTTTTAAATTGCTTTCATTATATTTCTAGAGACAGTTTCCATCTCTGGTTAAAATGTGTGTGTGTGTGTGAGTGTGTGTGGGTGTGTGTGCGTGGGTGTGTGTGTGTGTGTGAGTGGGTGTGCGTGGATGGGTGTGTGTGGGTGAGAGAGAGGGAGCAGTAGAGGGAACAAGATAGAGAGAGGGAGAGAGAGAGGTAGAGAGAGAGAGACAGGGAGGGAGGGAGAGTTAGAGAGAGGTAGAGAGAGAGAGAGACAGGGAGGGAGGGAGAGGTAGAGAGAGGTAGAGAGAGGTAGAGAGAGAGAGAGAGAGAGAGAGAGAGAGAGAGAGAGAGAGAGATGCCAAGGAAATCCCACCTGCTCAGCACCATTTGCTGAAAGTAGATCTTCACATTCAATAACAGAGGCCAATTTGAGTAAATCATTTTCTAGTTATTGCTAGTAATATTAAATGTAACAGGACGAAATTGCTTTTCAGCTTTTCTTTTTATAATGAATGCACTCAGAGTGATGAGATAATTAAGCAACTGCAGCAACATGCTTTTTTCCATTCGTCATTCAATTAAGAGTTAAGTGATAGTCCCTCCCTAAAGCCTTTTTCTCATCAGTAAATGCCAGCCACAGTATTAAGACACTTCCTGGCTACATTAAAGAGCTTATATAGGCGGCATTTCAACACTCTATAATTGTTATCTGTCTGATTGCTGCTGGCAAAGTTTGTTGAGAAAGTATCTGTTGTCTGAACGAGATTAATAGAATGAGGCTGGCAGAAAATAAAAGAGAGAGAGAGGGAGAGAGAGGGAGATGAAGAGAGAGGGAGAGATGGAGAGAGAGATGAAGAGAGAGGGAGAGATAGAGATAGATGGAAAGAAATAGAGATGAAGAGAGAGAGAGAGATGGAAAGAGACGGAGGGAAAGAGAGATGGAGAAAGAGGGAGAGATGGAGAGAGAGGGAGAGGGAGAGTAAGAGAGAGAGATGGAGATGGTAAGAAATAGAGATGAAGAGAGATAGATGGAAAGAGACGGAGGGAAAGAGAGATGGAGAGAGAGGGAGAGATGGAGAGAGAGGGAGAGAGAGAGTAAGAGAGAGAGATGGAGATGGAAAGAAAGAGATGGAGAGATGGAGAGAGATGAAAAGAGAGAGAGATGGAGAGGAAGAGAGAGAGGGAGATGGAATGAGAGAGGGAGAGAGAGATTGAGAGCGAAAGGGAGAGAGAGAGGAAGAGAGAGAGGGAGAGAGAGACGCTTTGGATAAAAGCGTCTGCTAAATGAATAAATGTAATGTAAATGTTTGTATCATGTTTCATCTCTGTGTGTGTGTGTGTGTGTGTGTGTGAGAGAGAGACACTTGCAGGCTGTGTGTGTGTGTGTGTGTCTGTGTGTGTATGTGAGAGAGAGACACTTGCAGGCTGTGTGTGTGTGTGTGAGAGAGAGAGAGACACTTGCAGGCTATTTTAACCTTAAGACAGCCAGGCTGGAATGTTAATGTTCTTCACTGCACATGATCAGCATTAGCTAACACACGCACACACAATGTTCCCTCGTTACACACTGTTCTCTGTTGGTGTTGTAGGGCCTTACGGTGTTCTCTGTTGCAGTGTCACCCCAGAAACATCTCTGTCCCATCCTGCCCTCAACCCCCAGTCCTCCCCAGTCCTCCCCCAGTCCTCCTCCAGTCCTCCCCCAGGCCTCCTCCAGTCCAGTGTGCATGGCTGTGTGTGTGTGCGTGCATGGCTGTGTGTGTGTGTGCGTGCATGGCTGTGTGTGTGTGTGTGCATGGCTGTGTGTGTGTGTGCGTGCATGGCTGTGTGTGTGTGTGTGCATGGCTGTGTGTGTGTGTGTGCATGGCTGTGTGTGTGTGTGCATGGCTGTGTGTGTGTGTGTGCATGGCTGTGTGTGTGTGTGTGTGCATGCGTGTGTTTTAGGAGGACACAGGGGGGGTACTAAAACAGAGTACTTTGTCCCTCTGGGGAAAACTATCCATGCGGCACAAAAGCCCATACTTGTAGCTCAGCACATGATGTGTCCTTTTAAGCAGAACACCCACCCTGGAAACTCTGTCTTCCACAGCCGTAGACCTCTCCTTACCACGTTCTCTACATCTATTTACACAGTCTCTGCCTTTCTCTCTCTATACAGTCTCTGCCTTTCTCTCTCTATACAGTCTCTCCCGTTCTCTCTCTATACAGTCTCTGCCTTTCTCTCTCTATACAGTCTCTCCCGTTCTCTCTCTATACAGTCTCTGCCTTTCTCTCTATACAGTCTCTGCCTTTGTCTCTCTATACAGTCTCTGCCTTTCTCTCTCTATACAGTCTCTGCCTTTCTCTCTCTATACAGTCTCTGCCTTTCTCTCTCTATACAGTCTCTGCCGTTCTCTCTCTATACAGTCTCTCTATTTTGCTCTTTCTCCCTACTGTATCTCTCTCCCTCTCCATCTCTCAGAGGAGTTGTCCTGGAGAAGATTGACCGACTCCCTGACCCAGCCGACCTCTGACCTCCTGACCCCTGACCCCAGCAGAGTGTCCTTGTCACCAGTCCTGGTTCTGGAACATTACATCACCAGTCCTGGTTCTGGAACATTACATCACCAGTCCTGGTTCTGGAACATTACATTACTAGCCAGCGTTGTTCTGTTAGAAGGAAACTGTCCACTCTCTCTATACACACACACTATAGATACACACACACTCTACATACACCTACTCTCTATACACACACACTATAGATACACACACTCTATATACACACACACTCTATATACACCTACTCTCTATACACACACACTATAGATACACACACTCTATATACACACACACTCTATATACACCTACTCTCTATACACACACACTATAGATACACACACTATAGATACACACACACTCTACATACACCTACTCTCTATACACACACACTATAGATACACACACTCTATATACACACACACTCTATATACACCTACTCTCTATACACACACACTATAGATACACACACTCTATATACACACACACTCTATATACACCTACTCTCTATACACACACACTCTATATATACCTACTCTCTATACACACACACTATAGATACACACACTCTATATACACACACACTCTACATACACCTACTCTCTATACACACACACTCTACATACACCTACTCTCTATACACACACACTCTATATACACACTCTCTCTATACACACACACTCTACATACACCTACTCTCTATACACACACACTATAGATACACACACTCTCTATACACACACACTCTATTTACACTTACTGTCTATACACACACACTCTATATACACCTACTCTCTATACACACACATTATAGATACACACTCTCTCCATACACACACACTATAGATACACACTCTCTCCATACATACACACTATAGATAAATACACTCTATATACACATACTCTCTATACACACACAGTATAGATACACACACACTATAGAGGGACAGACGTACAGAAAGCCAGAATTGGAAAGTCCAGAATCAGTAAATTCTGTAGGAACCAGAGAGATAGACTGTGACACCACACACATACACATACGGTGCAGCAGTCTATTCTTAGAGCCATAACACCAGGTTACTATATATAGACCTGCTTCATCCCATCGCCTTCAAATGAAGGTAATCTTACCACCGCCTGGAAAAGATTGATTGTGTGTGTGTGTGTGGGTGTGTGTGTGGGTGGGTGTGTGTGTGGGTGTGTGTGTGTGTGTGTGGGTGGTGTGCCAGGCGAGGTGCCAGATGTCAACGAGGGTCAGACAGCGTGTGGTGTGCACACACACACACACACACAGAGCAGGTGATCATTATGACAGGAGATGGAATTATAGTGATTATTGCGCTGGTTGTCATGGAGACCATCCATGTGTAGTCAATCAAATAAATTGCTTCCTTGTGGTATGTATGTGTGTGTGCATGGCTGTGTGTGTGTGTGTGTGACTGTGTGCGTGCATGACTGTGTGTGTGTGTATATATGTATGTATGTGTGTAATTACACACACACCCTCGTCTCTAGAACACAACCTCATCCCTGCACATGCTCCATGTGTTCTACTGTGTTCAGCAAGCGGGCAGAAGACCCTACCTCACCCTAACCCTACCTCACCCTAACCCTACCTCACTCTAACCCTACCTCACCCTAACCCTACCTCACCCTAACCCTACCTCACTCTAACCCTACCTCACCCTAACCCTACCTCACCCTAACCCTACCTCACCCTAACCCTACCTAACCCTACCTCACCCTAACCCTACCTCACCCTAACCCTACCTAACTCTACCTCACCCTAACCCTACCTAACCCTAACCCTACCTAACCCTACCTCACCCTAACCCTACCTAACCCTAACCCTACCTTGCCTTCCTGCTCCTGGAACACAGACTGGTCCACATTGCAGGCGAAAAGGGAGGTGGGCAGGTCATTGAAGTCGGTGATCTGGCGGAAGCTGTCTCCCAGAGCGGGCTCCTCCACAGGGCTCCGCAGCACCTGCAGCTCCTCTCCTCCCAGGAGGAACACCCTGTGGTAGAAGGTGGCACTGCCCAGACTGGAGAAGAACTGGTCACCCTTCATGACTGGCGAGAGCTGGGGGGGGGGAGAGAGAACAGAGGAAGAGGTTACCCCCCTGGTCTCCAACACTGCCTCCAGATGGAGGGATGAGAGCAAAATGGAGGGATGGAGGGATGGATGAAAGGAGAGATGGAGGAATGAGAAAGAGATGGAGGGATGGATGAGAGAGAGATTGGAAGGATGAGAGAGAGATGGAGGGATGGAGGAATGGAAAGGGGGGTGGAGAGAGAGATGGAGGAAAACGGAAGGGGGTGGGACCGGAGATTTTAGCTCTTTTGGGATCAATAGACCATTATTACACACATACACATACACACACACAAAGACACAAATTCTATCATTCTCAGTGACTTTCTCTCTCGTTCTCTCTCTCCCACTCTCTCTCTCACACACACAGGTCTATAGATAGTGTCTGCAGCAGACTGCATCATTCCTGGCCTGTGCGTGTGTGCGTGTGAGAAGGCTATAAATAGGCCAGCTCTAATGAAATGCACAGATCGCCGACGAGCGCTTGATTAAATTGAAATGTTCCAGACAGACAGGCTCTTATTTCACTTCAATATCAGCGTGCCCTGTGGTCTCTGACACGGCAGTTAGTGAGACGAAAACACACACACAGAGAAAGAGAGGGAGAGAGGGAGAGAGGGAGAGAGGGAGAGAGGGAGGGAGAGAGAGAGGGAGAGAGGGAGGGAGAGAGGGAGAGAGGGAGGGAGGGAGAGAGGGAGGGAGGGAGAGAGGGAGAGAGGGAGGGAGAGAGAGAGGGAGAGAGGGAGGGAGAGAGGGAGAGAGGGAGGGAGGGAGAGAGGGAGAGAGGGAGGGAGAGCACAAGTGAGATTGAGTGAATGAAGGCTGAGGGATGTTTAGACCCTGCGACCAGGTGGTTTCTTGCCTGCCTGCCTGTCTGTCTGTCTGCCTGTCTGTCTGTCCGCCTGCCTTTCTGCCTGCCTGTCTGTCTGCCCGTCTGTCTGCCCGTCTGCCCTTCTGCCTGTCTGTCTGCATCACCTACAGCAGTCCTGCAGCATGCCTTCCACCCTCCAGAACACCAACATCCTTCTGGAGAGAAGTGATTCTACTATGTGCTCAACATGCTACTTGTGGAATAAGCAAAACACCAGATAGAAAAGTAAAAAAAATACTGTTGACATAAAGACAAAGACTACTTTCTAATTGTCTACTAATGTTCTTAATATCCATGAGCACTGGACCTGAGAGTGATCTGAACAGTCAGTCTCTGATAAACAGTCTCTTCCAATCATCAAGTACAGACCTTCTACCACAGCGACAGTGTCAGACTGAAGAACAATTTCCAAATTCTAAATGACTCATTCTTCTGCAGTCAGACCTGTTGGCATGAGAGAGAATCTAACAACAATTCAACTACACAAAATGCATGAACTGCAATTTATCGTAGTTGTTCTAAATGCAACGTTAACAATAATTGTATAGCTAACACTTGCTTGACCCATGTTGACAGGTGCGCGAGACCTGGACTAAATACATCAATTTTGCATGCTCTCCGTGACTGACGCAGACCCAGAGGCGCGCGCACACACATTGCAGAATATCACCACTCAAAAAATTCACCTCTGGTCCGGTATATATTGTATCCGGTATGTAGCTTATCTGACAAAACAATCTTGCCGTGATAATTAACCGCGTCTGCAGTTGCGTTGTGACGTCACGTCTCCAAAACCGGGACTGACGAAGACGATCCAATCCGGACTTTTGTCGTCACTCACCAAGGCGTTCAAACACAAACATTTTCAATGTATATAATTGCCAATAACCGTAATACTTGTGTCCACTTTCTTGACCTAAACTTAACTGATTAGGCTATTCAAGACTTCCAGATGATCGCTACGCTGCAAGTTTAAACGTTTCTGTCTGGAGTTCTGTTCTGTAAAATCATATCTGATGCAATGCAAACGATAGGTGACGTAGAATCGATACTTTGAATCGGCGTTTCTATCTCCTAATAAAATCGCAGTAGGTGAAGCGATCCGGCTGCGTCTGTTCCTCTTCCTGTGCGGTCTTGCGATCCGGCGTCTGTTTTCTGCTGTCTTTCTGAGCTTCCCCTCCTCTCTCTCTGTCTGTGTCTGTGTCTCTCTCTCACACACACACGCTCCCTTCTTTGTGAATCAACCTTGCATTCCAGTTGAGACTGCGAGCACATAATCTCTTGACGTTTTTGGAGACAGTTTTGACTCACCGATGACTGGCTTGCGGCGTCCAAGTGATGTTTGTGTTACCCAGTAATGAAATGCTGTTCTGTCCGCGGGGGGCATTCCCTTACCAATAGAGACTCGGCGCGGAGTGGCTAAAAAAAGCTACAAATTAACCAAGGTATTGGAGCCTACGTCAGAGCTTTCGCCAGCAGTTTGATGTTGCCTACCGACTTTCTCGCATCCACAAGCACGTTTATCCGGCTTTTATCGAAACTGCAGGTGCTGATCAAATGGCTTCAAACGGAACATTAATCTACGTGATTTTTTAATAAATATAATGAAAGTTAAATATATACATAGAATTTGACGCAATTATTTTGAGATTGTATGAATAATGTAGATTATTCAGGAAAATGTATCTGGATATCCGCCTCTTCGGATGAAATCAGCCATATCTAAACCTGGAGTAGGTTACATGGGAGACATTTGAGATGAAAGAATTGAAGAATAGAGACATTTTGAATTTAATAACACTTTATTGTTTTGGTTATGTCAAGTGACCCACATGCAGTTATTTTGGAATGGTGCGCTTATCAACAGCGGATTGGCCAAGCTTATTGAAATGAAGGCTATTACAAGCATAACACAGTAGAACAGTTTGAAAGGCCTTGATCAAATTAATGTGATAATTAACTAAATGCTTATTTGAGCGAGGAGGAATCAAACCATAATCATTTACAATTAGAAACAGAAAAAGGTATATCGTTTAGGCCCAATGGCAAGCTAAAGGTTCCTCCTACCTACTTTGAATGAACTTGTCAAAAATCTCCAAAGTAATTTCAGTTTCGCAACAAGCTCTCCCCCACCCCCCTGTTCACCTGTGTTGTTCTGGCTAGGGTCAAAGTCCAAGAAGAAGGCTAGTGTTGGTGGTGATGAGCTGTGAGGTCATCAGTCAGTGCCCTGATCCCCACGGTCTCCATGTGACAGCCCCCAGGACTGTGTCCTCTCCCCCCGGTGCTATAGTCTGTGTGAGGGTGCCCCTGTGTGGGGGGAAGACTAGCGGTGTCGGTACTGGACTCTGCAGGGTCCTACTGGCTGCTGGGTCCCCACCAGGTGAAGAGAACTCTGGAGACAGGAGAGATCAGCTACACCTCAACTCTGGAGACAGGAGAGATCAGCTACACCTCAACTCTGGAGACAGGAGAGATCAGCTACACCTCAACTCTGGAGACAGGAGAGATCAGCTACACCTCAACTCTGAAGACGGGAGAGATCAGCTACACCTCAACTCTGGAGACGGGAGAGATCAGCTACACCTCAACTCTGGAGACAGGAGAGATCAGCTACACCTCAACTCTGGAGACAGGAGAGATCAGCTACACCTCAACTCTGAAGACAGGAGAGATCAGCTACACCTCAACTCTGGAGACAGGAGAGATCAGCTACACCTCAACTCTGAAGACAGGAGAGATTAGCTACACCTCAACTCTGGAGCCAGGAGAGATTAGCCAAACCTCAACTCTGGAGACAGGAGAGATTAGCCAAACCTCAACTCTGGAGACAGGAGAGATTAGCCAAACCTCAACTCTGGAGACAGGAGAGATTAGCCAAACCTCAACTCTGGAGACAGGAGAGATTAGCCAAACCTCAACTCTGGAGACAGGAGAGATTACCAAACCTTAACTCTGGAGACAGGAGAGATTAGCCAAACCTCAACTCTGGAGACAGGAGAGATTACCAAACCTCAACTCTGGAGACAGGAGAGATTAGCCAAACCTCAACTCTGGAGACAGGAGAGATTAGCCAAACCTCAACTCTGGAGACAGGAGAGATTAGCCAAACCTCAAAAAATGATCTAACTGAAGTTGAAGTGGAACTCCAAAACACAACTATTCACCAGAAATGTTTGAAAATAGGAAGGGGCTGGATTTACATTTAGTCAAGGCGCTCTTATCCAGAGCGACTTACAGTAAGTACAGGGACATTCCCCCGAGGCAAGTAGGGTGAAGTGCCTTGCCCAAGGACACAATATCAGTTGGCATGACCAGGAATCGAACTGGCAACCTTCTGATTACTAGCCCGATTCCCTCACCGCTCAGCCACCTTACTCCCTGGATAAGGCTGAAATTGGGGAGTTTAGATACACTTTAAATCTGGAGAGATTCAGGGTTTTATATGGAGACTCACAGGTTCCGGCAGGGGGTCCATGAGGGTGAAGTCATACTTGTAGAGAATCATAGCCACAAACATGTGCAGCTCAACGATCGCATACCACCTTTTGGAAACAAACAGAAAAACAGAGGTGGTATTCATATGTACTGTCTGTATCCATACATAACCAGTCAGATGAGGACGTCTGAACAGAGTGTGATTCACTCAGATGTGTACAAAGACACTATAGACACTTTAGAGACAGTTTTGAACATCTCCCTCATATATTACATTTAGTCATTTAGCAGACGCTCTTATCCAGAGCGACTTACAGTAAGTACAGAGACATTCCCCTGAGGCAAGTAGGGTGAAGTGCCTTGCCCAAGGACACAACGTCAGTTTGCATGACCGGGAATCGAATTGGCAACCTTTGGATTACTAGCCCGATTCCCTCACCGCTCAGCCACCTGCCTCCCACCAGGAGGATGTATGGCCATGGGTGTTCAGGAATGTCTCTATTCTCAGTCATGTCAACGTTGATAACTCCCTATGTCTCATCCATAACGTACCTTTTTTGAAACTTTATTTAGAAAATATTTTTTCCAACCTTTTGAAGCTTATTTTTCGAAAATATTTTATTCAACCTTAAAAAAAATTATACAAATTCCAACCTTTGGAAACATTTCTTTCGAAAATATTTTTTCTAACCTTTATAACATTTATTTTTCAAAAACTTTTTCCCCACACACAACATGGCACAAATAAGTGTCTTGTGTTTTTGAAACCTTTTTTATTTTATTTTTTTCAACCTTTCGAAAGTTATAAAAAAATACTAATAATTATCTACTTTGTTTTTCAACTTATCTAACCTTTTTTCCACACACAACACGACACAAATACGTTTCTAGTGTTTTTGAAACATTGAAAAAAATTAAATCTTTCGAAGCTTTTGAAACCCAAGAGAGAGACAGAGTCAATGATGAGAGAGACATGGAGACTACCAGTATGTCATGTGGGATGATAACCTTTTCTGGTAGCTAGCTAGTCCCCTGACCTCCACTACTGCAGTGACTCTAACTCTCCCTGACTCGACTGCAGTGACTCGAGCTCTGCCTGACTCGACTGCAGTGACTCGAGCTCTGCCTGACTCGACTGCAGTGACTCGAGCTCTGCCTGACTCTGACTCTAGCTGTGAGTCATACATGCCTCTGTGTCAGTGATGTAGACACTTTCCTCACATCATCATCCAAACCTAATTAGACTGGACTGCTGGAGGAAGCAGAGGAGATATGTTGGGGTCACACACACACACACACACACCTAGACACACAAACAGAAACACACACCCAGACAGACTGACACACACACGCACACACAGAAAAACACCCCACATATACACACAATGTAGCTAATACTACCTTAGTGTTCCGATTCTAGAGGCCAGATGAACCAGAAATAGACAAAGTAGTTGATGAATGATGCTGTTCTCTCTCTGTCATCACATTCCCACACTTCAGCTCAACACTAAACTGTTTTACTGTAGATCCCAGAGTTACAGTAACTTGGTTCTTCTTCTGTGGTATGTGTGTTCCTCTCTGTGGTCTTCCTCAGGGAAAGGTTCAGAGGTCATGTCTGTCTGGAGGTCCGTGTCTTTGATCTTTAGTGCAGCTGGGAATGTCCCCCCCGTCCTAACCTCCTCCTCCCCTCACAACCCCCTCCTCCTCCACCCCTCCTCCTCCACCCCTCCTCCTCCCCTCACAACCCCCTCCTCCTCCACCCCTCCTCCTCCCCTCACAACCCCCTCCTCCTCCACCCCTCCTCCTCCCCTCACAACCCCCTGCTCCTCCACCCCTCCTCCTCCCCTCACAACCCCCTCCTCCTCCACCCCTCCTCCCCCCCGTCCTAACCCCCTCCTCCCCTCACAACCCCCTCCTCCTCCACCCCTCCTCCTCCCCTCCTAACCCCCTCCTCCCCTCACAACCCCCTCCTCCTCCACCCCTCCTCCTCCCCTCCTAACCCCCTCCTCCTGGTGATGTACTGTACGTGTTTGTGATATTTCTGATGCCAAAGACCCCAGGCCCAGCCCAGACCACAGTGAGTGTGTGTTCTGAGTGTATGTTCTGTTGTGGTGTGTGTGTGTTCTGAGTGTATGTTCTGTTGTGGTGTGTGTGTGTTCTGAGTGTGTGTTCTGTTGTGGTGTGTGTGTCTAACCTCCCTGGGCACTGGTTGCGACCTCCCCCGAACGCCACAAAGCCCTCCAAGAAGACGTTCTTCACAAGATCAGCCTTTTCCCAGCGTTCCTGTGGGAATGAAGGAGAGGCTATATTAGACCAAAACAACACAAGAGCTTTTATTTTTATAGGCCTCAGGCAGGCTTTTACCAAGGGAGAGACAGAGAGAGAGATGGAGAGAGGCAGAGAGAGATGGAGAGAGAGAGGGATGAAGAGAGAGAGGGTGGGAAGAGAGAGGGAGAGAGAGGAGGGGGTGGGAAAGGGGGGGTGAGGAGTGGGGGGTGGAACCAGTGTATTACATGCCGCACTATCTGATCAAAATGACAGTTCTCTCTACAGTCAGAGCTCGCGCAAGAAGGTGGAACGTAAGTGAGATACCCTTTCCAAAACTTGTAAGGGCGTAATAGTTTGTGAAAGACCCAGAGAAACAGAAATATCCGACAAGGCAAAATCCCGGGCAATTTTGAAATCCCTGCCGTCTCGAAAAGAGGACATGTTCGGGTAAAAGAGGACATCTGGTCACCCTATGCTAGGTTAACCTCAGCCCACATTAGCATCATGCTAGGTTAACCTCAGCCCATATTAGCATCAAGCTCGGTTAACACCAGGCTAGATTAGCAACTGACAAGCAGACTGAAGCGAAAGTAGGAGTATAAATCAATCTCTACCAAGTAGGGTATCTGGATGCTATCTGGTCTTACCGGTCTGAACTGGTTTGGTTCTATCTGGTCTTACTCGTCTGAACTGGTCTGGTTCTAACTGGTCTTACTGGTCTGGTTCTATCTGGTCTTACTGGTCTGGTTCCAACTGGTCTTACTGGTCTGAACTGGTCTGGTTCTGGGAAGTAGCGGGGGTTTCTGTGGGCCCAGTATGGAGACAACATCAGCAGATCTCCTGCCGGGACCACGAAGTTCTGAAGAACACAAGCACACGCACACACAGGAAGAAGGTTCAAGATACTGTTATTGATTTGGCTTGTTGCACATTCACAACGTAAAAGAAAAGTTTGAAAATGTTGTTTATTTGTCTTGCACACCCAGACTCCCTCCCCCTCACCTGTATGCGCAGGGGCCGGATCACCCTGCGTGCGATGGCCCCTGGGGACCGCAGTCTGATGGCCTCCAGGATCACACACTTCACGTAGGGCATCTGCTGGAGCTGCTCCTGGCCCACTGTGGGGCTGGCCCTGTCTGGCACCCGCACACACACATGCACGCACACACACACACACACACACGTATCTTTGCAAGTGGCCGAAACTTCCTCTTTAGAAGCAGAGAGGCTGTGAGATGTTAGATGATCTACTACTGACACCTATTGGAGGGTGGTGGAAGTGTCTGGAGAGGAAGAGGGATGGGAGGGGAGAACATATAAGCCTAAAGCAGAGCAGTGTCTTGGAACAGGAAGTGGCAGTGTTTGTGTTGTCTTGGAACAGGAAGTGGTAGTGTTTGTGTTGTCTTGGAACAGGAAGTGGTAGTGTTTGTGTTGTCTTGGAACAGGAAGTGGCAGTGTTTGTGTTGTGTCGGAACAGGAAGTGGCAGTGTTTGTCAATGTTGAAGTACTCAAGACCGGTCTCGAGACCACATTTTGAAGGTCTCGGTGTCGTCTCAGAATCAACCGCATTTTTACTCAGTCTTGTCTCGGTCTCGGTCAAAGAGGACTCTGGATTTTATTTCAAGATTGGTTAAGACCACAACTGCGGGAATATCACTAAATTGCCTGTGCATTGTTTAATTTATTTGTTAATATAATTACTGTTATTGGATGTAAAACGTCACGCTTCAAATGCAACCAATAACTTAACTAATTTCTAATTTGACATTACCCATCACCCCTCCTCACACCCCAAAAGTGAATGAGACAGATTGGCGAAACAGTGGCTGTCTGAAGATGTTGGCCAAATCAACTATAATTATATTTGGTTCCCTGAACCACAAAAGGTTTACAATTACATCCAAAAGAAAACACACAGTTTGTGTAAATTCTGCAAAGAGAAGCTTACTGAGACGGCTGGCACTAGGCCTACATCAAACTTTTACCGGCAACGTCAGCGAATAAGAACAAAACTAGAATGCTGATGATTTCAATGGCGAGTCATTTGGTAAGTAGTTCAAAATATCCATGGGCATGTATCTTTAATGCAACATTTAAAGATTATTCGGCAGCATTCTAGTTTTGTTCTTATTCGCTGACGTTCTTTGTGTGATAGACAGACGAAAATGTCCAATGATACTAGACACAAAATGGCTATATTTGATTGGCTTAGATGGTTTTGGGAGCAGTGTTCCCGCCTTCTTCTACGGAGACACAAAACTTTTTTTTACAAGTACACAAATCTTTTTTGCAAGTTACAAATCTTTTTTGCAAGTACACAAATCTTTTTCTTCTACGGAGACACAAAACTTTTTTTTACAAGTACACAAATCTTTTTTGCAAGTTACAAATCTTTTTTGCAAGTACACAAATCTTTTTCTTCTACGGAGACACAAAACTTTTTTTTACAAGTACACAAATCTTTTTTGCAAGTTACAAATCTTTTTTGCAAGTACACAAATCTTTTTCTTCTACGGAGAAACAAAACTTTTTTTTTACAAGTACACAAATCTTTTTTGCAAGTTACAAATCTTTTTTGCAAGTACACAAATCTTGCCTTCTTCTACGGAGACACAAAACTTTTTTTTGCAAGTACACAAATCATTTTCTACAGAGACACAAATCTTTTTTGCAAGTTACAAATCGTTTTTACAGAGCTCGCTCTCCTGGCACTAATTTCACGCCATACACCCTGGCCTCTTTGCTTGTGGCGTTTCTGCAGCTGCCTTGCAGTAAAGCTATAGTTAGTCTAGCTATCCCCCAAGTTAACAGATGCGAAATGAATGTTCTGCTACAGGTAGTCACGTGTGTTTTTGTGACGTTAGTGACGTAGTGACGTTAGTAACGTCAGTGACTGTGGCTAGCAAATTAGCCACCGTTAGCTTCACTTTTCGCCACAAAAACTTAACTTGAGCCTAAACCATGCAACGGAACGTAAATAAAAATACAAGCAACTCAATCGCTACCAAGACGAAACCTTTGACACCTAGGTTGTCTATTTAGTCCAAATATTGACGAAGATTTAGGGGTGGGAAAATAATAAATAATAATAATATATATGTGAGAGAACAAAGGTTATGCCCTTGCCGAAGGCAAAGCACTCCCAAATATTGATCATGCAGATTAAAACTAAAGTAACAAGCCTGGTTTTAAAATGTAAGAAGTAGAAAGTACAGATATTTGTGAAAAAACAAATATCTGCATCTTTTTTTTCACAAAAAAAGAAGGGGAGTGAGGGGAAGAGAGGGAGACAGGGAGGGAGGGAGGGGGGGAGGGAGGGGTCTGTGTTTACCTTGGTCTTTTAGAACCAGGTTGATCTCATCCATAGCAGTCTGGTAGATGTGAGGGTTGGACAGCATGAAGGCCAAGGCCCAGAACGTGATCTAGACAGGATCATCAATGATGCAAACGTTTTCTACTTTCCAGAAAAAAGAACATTCGACCTTTCGAAACCTTTTTTTCAAAACATATTTTGAAAATATTTTTTTGACTTGGAACTTTTTTCCACATACACAATGAAAGGAAAGTTGAACAGAGACTAAAACTGAGTAAAGCAGAGCAGACTACAGTAGAGTCCTCTTCAAGTACTCATCAATAATGTAAAATGTTTCTGTATGTCTGTACTGCTGTGGTTGTGTGCCGTTGTACTTTTTAACCTGATTTTTTTCCCTTAGCTCCCTTTCCCTTAAAAAGCTTGTGCTTTTTTCAGGCCATCATTGTAAATAAGAATTTGTTCTTAATGATCTTGCCTGGGTAAATAAAGGTAAAAAAAAAAAAAAAAAAAAAAAAGTTTATTTTTACTCTTTTTGGAAAATATGTTTTCAACCCTTTGAAAAAAACCTTTCTAAACTTTTTTTGAAAAAAAACATTTACACCTTTCTTAACTTTTTTCCCCCCCACATACACAGTGAAAGGAGAGGGCCAGTGATCATGCCAGCAAATACAGATTCAAACTAAAGTAACAAGCCTGGCTTTAAAATGTAAGAAGTAGAAAGTACAGATATATGTGTAAAAAATGTAAAGTACTCATCACAAGAAAAATAGACTTAAGTACCCATCTCTGCATAGTTGTCATTAATACTGGTACCCAGAGACGTTAGTAAAAGGGTCTAAAAGGGTACCTACTGGTACAGTTGTCATTAATACTGGTACCTACTGGTATGGCATTGGCTAGGGATGCCCACAACATCAGCAACCCGAAATTAGGAAGGTACTTGTCTGTTACGGTGGTGACCAGGTGTTGCAGTAAAGTCTGCAAAGGAATAACACACACATGCACTGTGACCATCCTGGTGTTAATAGGGGTACTGTCGGGGTTAGTTTGCTAGTGACCACACACACACTCACCCTGCCTCCATTCTCCAACTCTTCCATGTCTTCGGAGTTGACCACCATGTTCCCCAGCAGAGAGAGGAGCCAGCGCTTCGATCCTGCCCACTCCCTGCACACACACACACACTTTGAACCTTCCCACTCCCTGCACACACACACACACTTAGAACCTTCCCACTCCCTGCACACACACACACACTTAGAACCTTCCCACTCCCTGCACACACACACACACTTAGAACCTTCCCACTGCCTGCACACACACACACACACACTTAGAACCTTCCCACTCCCTGCACACACACACATACTTAGATCCTGCCCACTCCCTGCACACACACACATACTTAGATCCTGCCCACTCCCTGCACACACACACACACTTAGAACCTTCCCACTCCCTGCACACACACACACACTTAGATCCTGCCCACTCCCTGCACACACACACACACTTAGAACCTTCCCACTCCCTGCACACACACACACACTTAGAACCTTCCCATTCCCTGCACACACACACACACACTTAGATCCTGCCCACTCCCTGCACACACACACACACTTAGAACCTTCCCATTCCCTGCACACACACACACACTTAGAACCTTCCCATTCCCTGCACACACACACACACTTAGAACCTTCCCATTCCCTGCACACAGTTAGAAGCCACACCTCCCTCCCCCCGCTGACCGTAAGAGGAGGTCTGGGAGCTGGGAGCCGTACTCGAAGCCCTCGTCGTACACACTGAAGCGCTGCTGAAACTCCTCCATGGTGAAGGGTAGGCCGGGGGAGTTGTTCTTCCCCAGCAGGTTACTCATCACCGCCGGGTACATCACCTCCCTGCCAATCACAAGGCTGGACACGTCACCTCCCTGCCAATCACAAGACTGGACACATCACCTCCCTGCCAATCACAGCACAGGACACTCTCACCTGACCAGCTTGTTGAGGTCTGCGTGGCCCTGGGGCCCCAGCAGCTCCAGGTGATGGTTGAACTGGTCACACAACTGAGTCTGGAGCTGGGCCACATTCCCTGGGCTCAGACGGCCCTTAATCAGGGTGTTGCAGGCTGGGTGGAACCTGTAGAAGCTCCCTTTACTGATGGAGGCTGTGGACACAGAGCCGGAATGAGACCGAACACAACCATTATAAAGGCCAGTTCACACCAAACACCAATAAACACCAACCAAGCACTATTTCTATGTGGTTTTGGATGAAAGTGTCAGCTAGATGAACACGACGTCCATTGGAGATCCAGGGGAAGTGCTCAGCCATTCCCGCTCTTTCGACTAGCTTAGCTCAAATATTTATGCGGCCCCACCAACACCACATCCATTCACTTAATTCGCGCTTATCAGACATGTTTAACAACACCAAGGAAGCCAAGCAGTTCACTTTCATGGCCAAAGTTATTTGAGTGATCAAAGAAGACAAAGTGTCCATCAGTGCCACAGGAAGCACATTGTAAAGAAAGGTAACCTGCGTAACCATAGATATATTATGATTATATAATTGTTGATGTAGCTCGAAACGTACAATTTGAACCTTTTCCCTCTTGCTTGAAGAAGGGCAGCAACATAGAATCATATGTACATCGTTGATTGTCTATTTGGAAGACAACCCGAATTCCTCGTAAAAAACGCATTTCGTGTGAGAGAACTTACGTGACTGCTCGCTACCAGAAGTTGTTGACTTGGCTTGTGCAATACGCGGAAGTGATGCGTGGATTGTGGATTGAAGTGGGCGTATGCAAGTTAAGTTGGAAATGTCAGTTGGTCTTTCGTTAACGTGCCAAGCGTAACTGTTGGTGTTTCGGTCACAATGAATTAAAGGTAAAATGTCATTTTAAAATGAGTAAGAATTGTAATAATCATTTTATAGTATAGGCCTATATTAATATTTTTATATTTATTCATACTTTACTTTTCATTGGTTTGGCGGGCCACCTGTATTAGCCTAGCGGACTACAGGTTGGGAATCGCTGCTCTATATCGAGTTGGAGGGGGAAACAAGCTCTCTGAATGATTTAAGCTGAAGAAACACAGAGAGGTCTGTGAATAATGAATAAAGTTATATACTGTTACACAAGAGGAACAAGCA
This sequence comes from Osmerus mordax, assembly GCF_038355195.1. Classification (NCBI taxonomy): domain Eukaryota; kingdom Metazoa; phylum Chordata; class Actinopteri; order Osmeriformes; family Osmeridae; genus Osmerus; species Osmerus mordax. Next base: position 613,787 of record NC_090057.1, on the reverse strand, counting down.
GGGATGCAGTCCCGTCTGTTGAGCTGTATGATGCAGTAGTTTCATATTATAGCTTGTTTAAAAGGAATAACTTTTCTCTCCCACACAGTGGTGTGTGGTGTTATCGATGCCCCATACTGCTACTGGAGGTGTAGTTACATGCAGTGACCGTTCCTTAACTAAATAATGCTAGAACTTCATGCAGGTCAGAGGTCACCTGTGTTGTGGACAGGCTCCTGGACCGCCTGCTCGAAGTCCACGTCTTTAGACATGAAGAAGGTGCGGAAGTCTTCATTCAGAGTGACGAAGGTCAGCCTCTTTCCTGCAGCCAGCACGGTGAAGACTGGACCGTACTGGGGACACACAGGGGACAGGCTGGGACAGGCTGGGGACAGGCTGGGGAGAGGCTGGGACAGGCTGGGGACAGGCTTGGGAGAGGCTGGGACAGGCTGGGGACATGCTGGGGACACACAGGGGACAGGCTGGGACATGCTGGGGACAGGCTGGAACATGCTGGGGACAGGCTGGAACATGCTGGGGACAGGCTGGGACATGCTGGGGACAGGCTGGGACATGCTGGGGACAGGCTGGGACATGCTGGGGACAGGCTGGGACATGCTGGGGACAGGCTGGAACATGCTGGGGACAGGCTGGGACATGCTGGGACAGGCTGGGACATGCTGGGGACAGGCTGGGACATGCTGGGGACAGGCTGGAACATGCTGGGGACAGGCTGGGACATGCTGGGGACAGGCTGGAACATGCTGGGGACAGGCTGGGGACACACAGGGGACATGCTGGGGACAGGCTGGGACATGCTGGGGACAGGCTGGAACATGCTGGGGACAGGCTGGGACATGCTGGGGACAGGCTGGAACATGCTGGGGACAGGCTGGGGACACACAGGGGACATGCTGGGGACAGGCTGGGACATGCTGGGGACAGGCTGGGACATGCTGGGGACAGGCTGGGACATGCTGGGGACAGGCTGGGACATGCTGGGGACAGGCTGGGGACACACAGGGGACATGCTGGGGACAGGCTGGGACATGCTGGGGACAGGCTGGGACATGCTGGGGACAGGCTGGAACATGCTGGGGACAGGCTGGGACATGCTGGGGACAGGCTGGGACATGCTGGGGACAGGCTGGGACATGCTGGGGACAGGCTGGGACATGCTGGGGACAGAACCCCCCCTAGACAACAACCCTGCCACAGCAGAAGTCCCCTGGAGGATGCTTTGTCTGAACCTGTGTGTGCCCCAGAACCAGTCACAACCAGTCAGAACCAGTCACAACCAGTTACATAATGCCTGGGTTCAGATGGCCTCCAACAGACTGTGAATCACACACTGATGTTCATCCAGCCCACAGTGGCAATGTTGTCCAGTTTAGGCTTTACCGTTTTCTCTGATGATGGGACCAACAAGGTTTATTCCAGTAAACAGGCATTACCCCTGTTACAGCTCTGTAGCTATGTGGGTCTACTGTACCACATCATACATCAAGAAACACCTTGTTAGGTTAGGGGGTGGTGGTCATTTGAATTTCCTTTCTGCTGACGCTTTCACAAACCCTGACTCGCATCCCAAAACATTGTTTTTTATTTGTAATAATAATACAATAAGGACTGATATTTATGCTTTGATTCAACTTTTATTCAACTGATATAACTGACACAACTTTGATTTAACACTCGATCTTTGAACCCCCCTCTCAGACAGCTGACTGCCACACGTCAGATAACCGAGGTGGTTCCAGGGTGGTACACACTGATAGAGGGGCAGTAAACACAGACATTACCCTGCGTTCCTGAGCTGTAGTATCTACTGTCCATGGTGTTAGTGATAATGTGTGTGTATTATTAACACTAACGTGCTGAGGAGACGCAGAGCTAGCACATCCTGTCATCTCTAGTGAGGCAGGAGGGGTGATAGAGAGGCAGTAAGAGGTGATAGTGAGGCAGGAGGGGTGATAGAGAGGCAGTAAGGGGTGATAGTGAGGCAGGAGGGGTGATAGTGAGGCAGGAGGGGTGATAGAGAGGCAGTAAGGGGTGATAGTGAGGCAGGAGGGGTTATAGTGAGACAGGAGGGGTGATAGTGAGGCAGGAGGGGTGATAGAGAGGCAGTAAGGGGTGATAGTGAGGCAGTAAGGGGTGATAGGAATACTTTTTCCCACAGCTGTTATATCAGCTGTGAAGAGGAGCTGGACTTGTGGACTAGCATGGTGATGTCTGTTTGCAGAACTGTGTGTGTGAATGAGAGAGAGAGAGAGAGAGAGAGAGAGAGAGAGAGAGAGAGAGAGAGAGAGAGAGAGAGAGAGAGAGAGAGAGAGAGAGAGAGAGAGAGAGAGAGAGAGCACACTGCCAATGCACCAGATAAAAATTGGCAGTGTATTCCACAGAGTAGGGGCCACAACTGGAAAGGCACGATCACCTTTTGTTTTCATCGGGGTCTGTGGAATGGCTAAAAGGAACTGTCTATGTTCTGTTCTGTAATAAACTGGACTTTGGGGTTCTTGTGGAAGAACAAAAAATTAATGTAGGTCACATCGTTGTCACTCCTTTGGCGAAAAGTAAACACACATTCTCCAAAATGAGCTGAACACGTCATTATCGCTAATAAATGTCGAGCTAAGAAGCAGCAGTTATTTTATTAACACGAACAAAAATGTCTTACCTTCCTCCTTGCCTCTGATATGAAGTTGAGTGGTGCTTTACCGAACTCAAACGCAGCACCGAACCACGGGATCCATCCTTTGATGCACGGAGGCGCGTTCGGATCATCTTTACCGAAAAAGAGCTGTGCTGAAATAGCCACAATGATCAGAGACAAGATCACCGTTAGAGGGTCCATCACACCTGACGCACCTTCTCGGGTGCTCGAGCCGACCCGTCTGCACCGAGTTGTCAGGACCTTGTCACTCAGAGACAAGGGGTTGGTTCTGGGACAGGTGGATAGACCAATCAGAGTTCACCTTTGCTCACCAGCGGATCCAATGAACTGAATGAAGGCGGTGCGTAGAAATTGTCAACATTGCGTGCTTCTATGTCTGGGACTTGTAGTTTACTTCAGTCCACAGCTCTTTATTCAAAGCGGTTGGCTTTCATTTGTTTTAACTACATTTCCGGTTTTCTTTTTTTTTCCTAATAAATTCTTTGTACCGTGGAGCAAGGTAAACAACCGAACGGACACCGAGGACAGCATGTCACCTCGAGCGCTTAGTAGCGCACGTGTGGCAGCTTGACACTAGGCTAGCTCGTGCATGTTAGCGGGGTGGTTGAACGGCATTAGGTGCACGATGAGACGCAGCAGTACAGTGACAGAGATGCAGCGTTCTTCCGCTACTCTCAAATACGCGCAGGATTATTAGTAATATGAAAATGGGTCAAAAGGAAGAGGGAGGGTTGAGAACAGGGGAAAAAGGGATATCCAAATGGCCACGGGTCTCAAAGTTCGTCTTGTCCGCGTGCGCAGCTGTCGTCGCCGAAATGGGTAACTCTGGAACTAACACCAATAGTGCTTTTACTGCCCCTGTTTTATCTGCATGGAAATATCAGTTGTTCGACTCATTTACTGCTGTACCTGATTGCTGAGATTAATTGTATTTATCCCCCCCCTCTCTCCCCCTTCAGTGACCTTCCCCCTGGACCTGACCAAGACCAGGCTGCAGATCCAGGGAGAGGTTGCCGCCGGCCAGGCTGCTGGGGGAGGAGGGGGAGGGAGGGGGGGAGGTCAACTTCCGTACCGGGGGATGATGCACACTGCCCTGGGGATTGTCCGGGAGGAGGGCCCCTTCAAACTGTGGCAGGGGGTCACGCCCGCCCTCTACAGACACATAGGTACCACATATAACTACAGACACATAGGTACCACATATATAATATATATAACTACAGACACATAGGTACCACATATATAATATATATAACTACAGACACATAGGTAACACATATATAATATTTATATACTAATAACTACAGAAACATATGTGCATAATGACTGAAGATGATTGAATGTGTGTACTAGTGTACTCAGGAGTGAGGATGGTGACCTATGAGCAGCTGAGGGAGTCAGTGCTGGGCCGCTCTGCAGACAACAGCTTCTCTCTGTGGTGAGACTACTTCCACACACACCTCCTTCACACACACTACCTTCCATGTGTGTGTGTGTGTGACCCTGTGTGTGTGTGCAGGAAGGCAGTGCTGGGAGGCATGCTAGCAGGGGCACTGGGACAGTTCATGGCCAGTCCCACAGACCTGGTGAAGGTCCAGATGCAGATGGAGGGGAGGCGCAGACTGGAGGGAAAACCCCCCCGGTGAGTGTGTGACCCCCTGCAGGGTGAGTGTGTGTGAGTGTGTGACCCCCTGCAGGGTAAGTGTGTGTGTGAGTGTGTATGTATAAATAGTATCCGTGTGTGCATGTGTCTTAACAGTGTGTGTGTGTGACCCTGCAGGGTGCGGGGAGTGTACCACGCCCTGGTGAAGACTGTGTCTGAGGGAGGCGTCCGGGGCCTGTGGGCAGGATGGGTCCCCAACGTGCAGAGGGCTGCGCTGGTCAACATGGGAGGTAGGGCCCTGCTGCCCCCCCCCCCTCAGCCCTTTCACAGATGTAACAGTGTAATAGCTAGCGTGCTGTAACAGGTGTATCACCTTCCATGTTTCCCCTCGTTAGATCTGACGACCTACGACACGGTGAAGCACTTCCTGCTCAGGAACAGCTCCCTGCAGGACAACGCTGTCTGTCACAGCCTGGCCAGGTACGCAGCAGACCAGGTGTACTAGACCAGGTGTACTAGACCAGGTGTACTAGACCAGGTACACTAGACCAGGTACACTAGACCAAGGACAATAGACCAGGTGTACTAGACCAGGTGTACTAGACCAGGTACACTAGACCAAGGACACTAGACCAGGTGTACTAGACCAGGTACACTAGACCAGGTGTACTAGACCAGGTACACTAGACCAAGGACACTAGACCAGGTGTACTAGACCAGGTACACTAGACCAGGTGTACTAGACCAGGTGTACTAGACCAGGTACACTAGACCAGGTGTACTAGACCAGGTACACTAGACCAGGTGTACTATACTAGGTACATTAGACCAGGTGTACTAGACGAGGTACACTAGACCAGGTGTACTAGACCAGGGACACTAGACTAGGTGTACTAGACCAAGGACACTAGACCAGGTGTACTAGACCAGGTGTACTAGACCATGGACACTAGACCAGGTGTACTAGACCAGTTGACCTGTGCTTTTAACACACAAACATGCATACACACATATGCCCCCCCCCCCCCTTCACATACACACAAATTTTCAGCACATGCTCAGGTTTGGTGGCTGCAACCATGGGAACGCCTGCTGATGTCATCAAAACCCGAATAATGAACCAGCCAAGAGATATGATGGGCAGGTGAGTGAGCCAATGACAGGACAGAAACAGACAGACCTGTATATTAAACCACGTGTATCGTTTTTATCTTTACAAAAAATTACAGCGTATTCCATAATTACAACATATCTTTTTACAAGGTCATACCATAGTAACAGCTTAATTACTATATATGAAGAAGTGGTAAATTTTGCTTCATGTTAGTGATTAAACTAACGTACCAGCTTCCTCTTCTAGAGATGGATTTCTGCATGCCCACCCCCTTTAGAAATGTAAAGGAAATTCAGATCCATGTGGTGGAGAATGAAAAGGTCTCTGGCAGGCAGTAACAATGTCCACCCTGGATGGACAATAGTTCTACTCTACTTTTTTCTATTGTATTCTACTTCACTCAGACTCTGCACTTCAGCAGTGTAGTGTTTTGTCCCTAGGGGCTTGCTGTACAGGTCCTCTACAGACTGCCTGCTGCAAGCTGTGAGAGGAGAGGGCTTCCTGTCCCTCTACAAAGGCTTCCTGCCCACCTGGATGAGAATGGTAGGCCCACTTCCTGTCTGTTTCCTGGGTACAGTAGGCCCACTTCCTGTTTCCTGGGTACAGTAGGCCCACTTCCTGTTTCCTGGGTACAGTATGCCCCCTTCCTGTCTGTTTCCTGGGTACAGTAGGCCCACTTACTGTCTGTTTCCTGGGTACAGTAGGCCCACTTACTGTCTGTTTCCTGGGTACAGTAGGCCCACTTACTGTCTGTTTCCTGGGTACAGTAGTCCTGTCTGATTGTACAAACACAACATTTCCTGATGTAAAGTGTTGCTATGTAGTTGCATGGTAGCTAATGTAACTAATGTACAGCCTTGCCCGAACACTCATGTTGCACAGTGACAGGCTCAGGCAGAAAATACTTAATAATATGTGACAGTGCGTTACAAAACGAGCTGTTTTATAACCTAGAACAGCAGTAACACTGATGTCAACTTTGCAGGCGCCCTGGTCTCTGACTTTCTGGTTGACCTTTGAGCAGACCAGGAAGGCCCTCGGAGTGGGCTCCTTCTGAACACCAGCTGGGTCTGTCTTCTAACCATCAAAATAACAACCTTCATAACAAGATCTTAACTACTGTATGCACAATAGTTCTCATTAGAATGAGAACTGTATGTTCGAAATGCCGACCATGACAAATAGAAGCCCTTTCACTTCAGTACATCTATGTTTAGGCACTGTTATAGCTTATAAACTAAATAAAGATTTGTATAAAAGTTTATAAAAAACAACATTTAAATTACATTTGAAAAACAAATAAAAAAAGAAATCCTGCAGTGTTTGGCTACTCTTGGTGTTCTTTACACACGTACGCGGCCAGGGAGGGGAAGTAGTGTGTCGCCGCCTTGCTCCAATCAGTCGCCTTGCTCCAATCAGCCACCTGGCTCCATTCAACCGCTTGGAAACCCGGGGTTGCTGCGGCGTCAAAGATCATCCACCGGCCAATCAGCTTGATGTACAGGACCATGTGGTTGTCGTGAGGCGTGATCTCCCCCATCAACAGGAACTCCAGTGTGTACGTCCTGACGTATTGAAATAGGTATGTTTTATTCATCTAGCAGATGCTACGGGAGGGGGGGGGGGGAATGGACTGCAATCTCTTGATATGCAGTCAAATGCTCTAACCACGACTCTGTTCACATCTTACCCCTCCCATACCCACCACCACAGCCTCGTGCTGAACTGAGAGGGGCGGTGTGGGTCGGGGGTCAGAGAGGGGTGGTGTGGGTCAGAGGTCAGAGAGGGGTGGTGTGGGTCAGAGGTCAGAGAGGGGTGGTGTTGGTCAGAGGTCAGAGAGGGGTGGTGTGGGTCAGAGAGGGGTGGTGTGGGTCAGAGGTCAGAGAGGGGTGGTGTTGGTCAGAGGTCAGAGAGGGGTGGTGTGGGTTAGAGGTCAGAGAGGGGTGGTGTTGGTCAGAGGTCAGAGAGGGGTGGTGTGGGTCAGAGGTCAGAGAGGGGTGGTGTGGGTCAGAGGTCAGAGAGGGTGGTGTGGGTCAGAGGTCAGAGAGGGGTGGTGACACTAAATTTGACTGCAGATGAAGAGGTCACAGTTTAAATCCCCCCTACATGTTGCTTTGATTTATTGTGAACGGTGAGGTGCTGACCTCTCACGGTCATCCCTAACAGAGAGAGGGGGTAGGGTGTCCATGCGCCCATTGATATACACCAGGACCAGCTGAGCCCTCTGAACACCCAGTAGCTTCACGTCCCCGTAGTCCTGGAAGGCCCTGGAGAACACAGACACCAGACGTTCTCAGAAGACAGTGTGCAGGACAGTCAGAGTACAGGGCCTGGTGGAGCAGGAGGAGACAGTCAGAGTACAGGGCCTGGTGGAGCAGGAGGAGACAGTCAGAGTACAGGGCCTGGTGGAGCAGGAGGAGACAGTCAGAGTACAGGGCCTGGTGGAGCAGGAGGAGACAGTCAGAGTACAGGGCCTGGTGGAGAACGTACTTTAGTGTGATCTTCTTCAGCGGGTCTTCAGGCCGAGGGCTGAATCTGTCCTCATCGTAGTGGAAGGTGGCCCACACCAGGTCTGAGAAGTTGGGCAGGTGGTCGCCGGGATAACCCCTGATTTGTACGAATTGACTGTCAAAATTGCGGTTGTCACCAGTCCGAAGGCTCAAGTTGATCAGCCACAACGCCTTTGCCTTGTTATACTCCCCATGGTGCATGAAACGTAGAACTGCAACGACGGTTCGATCAGTCAAGAAAAGTTCCTGGATCTGGGGAAACTGCATGTCTAGGAAGTGAATCCCAGCTAAGAGGGAATCCAGAACACACGTGTTCTGGAACTGGAAAGTGTCGTAGCTTCCTCCGTGAGCTACGTAGGAGCCCTCGTCAGAGACGAGACGCTCCACCCTGGCCTGGGACCTGCAAGAACCACACACACATGGTTACACCTCCATACAACACCACACACACACACCCTCCACCTGCCTACAACACCACACACACACACCCTCCATCTCCCTACAACACCACACACACATGGTTACACCCTCCACCTCCCTACAACACTACACACACACACCCTCCACCTCCCTACAACACCACACACACATGGTTACACCCTCCACCTCCCTACAACACCACACACACATGGTTACACCCTCCACCTCCCTACAACACCACACACACATGGTTACACCCTCCACCTGCCTACAACATCACACACACATGGTTACACCCTCCACCTCCCGACAGCACGGGTCTTCAGTCAGCCTGGTGTGAGAGGGTGTGTGTGGAGACTCACCTGGGAAGGTCTGCCAGCTGAAGAGCTGCAGGAGAGACAGGTTGAGACGATGAAAGATCGAGTCGTTTGGTGGTTTAACCAGTAATTAAACATGTCAGACAACATGAAAACAACGTACCTTCGTTGAAGAGGCGATCATACTTGGTCTTGAGGTCAGCGTCTCTGTTGAAGAGGAAGTGGAGATGTCTGTTTGCTGTGTATTTTCACAGCCTTTTTGCATCGTGACAAACAACCTGAAGGGATTACTGTCTCCTCCTCTTTATAAAAGTCACAACTGCAGATGAGACGCTTCCTACAGGAATTGATGTCACACTCCGTGCCCTGCACTGTTTCTTTGAGCACTATATTGCCTTGAATTTGTTTTAATACATTCTAGTTTTGTTTTTATAGTTACTTATTTTTTATATGGTTGTTTAGTTGTTGTTCAGTAGTTTAGTAGTAACATAACTATAGTTATACAGTTCAATAGTTGTTTTGTTTTAGCCAATATTTTTGCTATAGATATAATACTTCTACTTAATCTTTAAAGAAAAGGCTGCCACAACACACGTTACGAACATTGAGCCACATCAATGCACATCACATAAACCGTCCACCACTGTCATGACAGCTGTGTTCTAGAATATTCTCCGTTCTCAAAGCTTCCGCCTCAACGAGGTTTCCTTCTGAAACCATAAACTATCAACATTACATTTCGGTGTTCAGAGTTGTGAGGCTCTGGCGTGGGGGAGAGTAGATCTAACTTATTCTGGTCCAAACTGGACTACGCAACACAGATTGCATTTCGTGTTCCATGGCTGACATGCTAGCCTGCAAGGCTTGTTGCTTATAATCTTTTATATCTGCACTACAGAAATGATAAGGATCCCTCCCTTCTGAGGAATGCGCTTTAAGTATGATTGTAAATCATAAACAAAGAAATTACTAACCTTCCTGATGAAGACATTATCCGTCAAATGGTCTGTTGCTTATGATGAAGACGCGCTTTCGCTCTACACAACCCGGAAGTCTTACACTAGTGTTATGTATGATGGTATTATGTTCCTTGCTGACACCCGTAGGAAAAGCCCGCATTGCATACCAGTATTACCAATACAGAACAACTAGCTAGAGAGGTGATCACTTTCTCATGACGTGACATCAGCAGAACACAGAGGTGGACTCACCTTGCCCTGGATCTATAACATCAACATACGGCTTTGTTGGGGTTCTGTGTTGTGTCACTCGCTCGCTCGCTGGGGAAGTAGATCCTTCTTCGGGTAAACGTTTTTTTAGATTCAAATAAGTGAGTTAATCTTACTGATAAACTTCAAACCGACCAAGACTTCTTTAAAAATCTTGAAATACAAGCTGCCCTTCCCGGCTCCCTCCTCTCCGTCCTGAGATCCATGTCTGTCTGCTCCCTGCCCTCATGTTTACTTCTCAAGGCCCGTTTGTGCCTGTAACAACTCAGGAACTACATACCTCTCCTTCTGTCTGCTCTGCCGTACTCAACAGCATGATCAACAGTCACTCGCACCAACTACTTCTACTGTTATTTTAATAGATAGTATCAGTTCAATAGAGCGAAGCATATTAATGTACATATTTCCCTTCTTTAGTGTCCAGTCTTTCAGCGGGTAGAGACTGATGTGATGGGCTCACCTCCTGCCCTGGATCACGTCTTCATCTCAGTCCAGAGCGGTTCTGCTGTGTAGAGGAACTCGGGTCCAACCGGTTACACCCTTCCTCTGGAGGAGGAAATAACAAGAAGTTTAGTCACGAGTAGCCATTACATAACCCAGGAAATCATTTGGCTCTCTCTTGGCATGATGGTTCAACATGATAACACGCCTTCTTTGGCAGCTACACTCACATAACTCTTACACACCGCATGCATAGAGTTGTGCTTTATGTTTAAACAAGTCCTGTACCTCCTCCATCTCCGCAAGTTACATGACCTTATATAGCAAGCCACGTGTTTGAGCCTGGCTTTAATTTGCAACCTGTATACTTATGAACATAAATAGCTTTCTAATGTTTTAAGTGGAGAGTTACGGTTAGAGAAAAACCTAAAAAAAAAAGGAAATTCAAATGACCAGCATAACACTAACTGTACCGATGCACACACAATGTGTTTCTCGATGTATGATGTTTGAAGTAGGCTACTACAGGTAATAAACCTAAAATCTGCCCAACCCAAGAAATTCACAATCAGCACTGCATTACACAGAATGTAGCAGGAATGCAATAGAAACAAATTTACATTTTATTGTAGCCTACTGCTAGTCTTAATGACGCTGTTCCCCTTTTGACCACACGATGGCACAGAAGTATAAAACTGGATGCGCGGCTCTTTAAACCGGAAAGTAAACAAACCAGTTTTTTTTTTTGTTCCGTATCCAGAATACACTCATCTGAGAATGGCGACGCCGGGGTCCGCAGCTCCCAGACGGCTTGTCCAGTACGTCGTAGTACGGTCTGACCTGGTCCACACGCTGGCCTGGCCTTTAGGAGCGGTTATAACGCAAGCCTGCCATGCTGCCACCGCCGCAATACACCTCAACTACAACGACGCCGACACGCAAGAATACTTGGCAGAACTAGACACCATGCACAAAGTAGTGCTTCAGGTATCTAGAGAGTCTTGTCCGAATGGTTGCGTGAAAATGTGGTATTGTATTCATTATAGCCGACAGTTACTACGCCAGCTTGTAGAGTCTAGTTCAACCAAGTGGAAGCGGAGTTGATGCTGCGGCATCGTTGCTCTGGAAGCACGTGGGTGGGCAAATTCAGTGAACTGTTGTTGGGTCGATATTTCACTTTTCAATTCTCGTTAAGTTCGGCTCCTTATTGTGTCGACCAAGACTTTGAACAGAAATCAGTCATAACAGTGGATCGTCCTTACCGATTTATTTTTTTGGCACATACCCTTTGCTTGTCATTCAACGTGTTTCTCAGTGCTGATGAGCAGTGATTGACATGTCTGTGAAGGTGTTTCTCTTCAAGAGTGTCTTTGTGTTTGTCAGGCTCCAGACCAGGCCTCTCTCTCCAGCCTCGCGGAGACCCTGACGGAAAAGGGCGTGGCTCACAAGTTGTGGATCGAGCAGCCAGAGAACGTGCCGACCTGCCTGGCTCTGAAGCCGTACCCTAAAGACACCGTGCATCCTCTCCTGCGCAAGTTCAAACTGTTCAAATGACCCCGGGAACGGTACTGGAGGACCTGTGCCTGAGCCTTGAAGGACCTGGAGGGGTCGAGGAGAGAGGACAAAGCCCTCAGACAGACAAGTAAAAAACTGATCTATTTAAGATGGCTGGTATCCCCAGAGATCACATCAACATCTTAGATCCTTATTCTGCCTCTGCAATGGGTCCACTGGGCATGTAAATAAGAATAATTTACATGTAAATAAGTATCATGTACATGTAAATACATTGAAGTATGAATTAACATGACAAATATAACCCATGAGATTCATCACTTGTGGAGTCCTTGAGACAGTGGGGTAATAAAAACATGACATTTAGTTTGTGATCTTCATCCATGGTCGTGCATGTCATTCTGTAGTTGCAGCTCAAGTCTTTCCCAGTACATGGTTATCCTAATATGGTTGTTTATTCTAGTATGGTTGTGGTCATTTCATGCTGGTGAAACCAGGTCACTGCTAAAATGGAGCAATGTTAAACAAAACAGCAAAGTTGAAGGAAAAATGACACAAAAATTACAGACATAATCACCAGAAGGTTAGTTTTAAATGGTGCTTTTATTGCAATGTGGTGCATTCTCACATTCATGGATGTTATAGATTAGTTAGTCGAAGCATCATTTGCTTCAAGGTCGACTTCGTCAGCATCCTCACCTTGGGGTGAGCGACAGAACATACGGTGTGTGTGTAAACCCAGTCAGAGCAGCTTGGGACGTTAACATGGACACATAAGACTGTTTCAGTAGATGCAAAAAAAAAAAAACCTTTGTTTTGTTTTTCAGCCTGCAGGGTACTTCCTGTGGTGCTGGGCCAGCCTGCAGGTTACTTCCTGTGGTGCTGGGCCAGCCTGCAGGTTACTTCCTGTGGTGCTGGGCCAGCCTGCATGTTACTTCCTGTGATGCTGGCCCAGCCTACAGGGTACTTCCTGTGGTGCTGAGCCAGCCTGCAGGTTACTTCCTGTGGTGCTGGGCCAGCCTACAGGTTACTTCCTGTGGTGCTGGGCCAGCCTACAGGTTACTTCCTGTGGTGCTGGGCCAGCCTGCAGGGTACTTCCTGTGGTGCTGAGCCAGCCTGCAGGTTACTTCCTGTGGTGCTGGGCCAGCCTGCAAGGTACTTCCTGTGGTGCTGGCCCAGCTTGAGTGTGATTGTCTGTGACTTCCTGTCTGTGACTTCCTGTACAGTTGTCATCCTAGGAAAGGTAGGGGATCTGGACACAGAAACATGCATACGTTCATCCCAGACAAACCCTCATTCATTATAGTTCCACAGCTGCTCCATTAGATGCCTCTCTACAAACATAGTTTTACACAATAAGGATATACAAAACCGGACAAAAATGAGTAAAATGTATAATATATATATATATTTATATTTATTTATATTAATTTTACAGGGGAGAAAGTGGAACCTGGTTGTTGAGCCAGAGTGAAGTCATTGCCCAGCAAGTGGCGAGATCCACCAAGTTCAGTCAATAAGGCAGCACTTAAGTTACTTTACAAACACATCAGCAAACATTTCCTGTGATTCTGGCAGGGGAGGGGCTGAGTCTGGGAGGGGCTCCCTTGAGGGTCTGGCTGTCTAAGCAGTCTGCTGTCAGGTGGGACATGGGGGAGGGGACAGGGGGGTGAAAACACACACAAGTCTGCTCTATAACAGGGATCTCACCCAGGTCTGCAAGCCAGAGGGACTAACATTAGACCAAGGGGAGCACCGAGCGGGCTGAGAATGACAAGTTGGTGTTCATGGGTCTACATCGTCACAGCTCTGCACCAGCGTGGCTACGCAGGAAAGGATGGTGGGAGGGGGGACTAACCACAGCAGAGGAATGTTTTGAATAGGTTTAAGCTGAAGGGTGTGACCAGGGTGCAGTTAGCATGGCTAAGGCCAGGACAAGGGTTAACCTGAAGAGGAAAGGCATAGTTTAAACTAGTGGCAGGCCCAGGCAACACACAGAAGGAGAGGGACACTATTTGCTCTGTCATCTAAATGGGAAAATACTACCAAGTTCTTTACAAAGAACCTGAGAAATTCGAGGATTACCTACATTCCAATACATTCAGGGGGATTCCTCTAGGTTTCCAAATAGTATATTTGAACTTAGGTATTCAAATGGCCTCGTTCCTCTAAGTAAATCTGGTATAAAGTGCAAAACTAGATTGTATTTCTTGCAAATTCCTGGATTAATTCAACTTTCTAATAGAAAACATCATGTACAATACAGCAAACGTGTTTTTTTTTATAAAGGTAAAGATAAGAAAATCCTCAATAAGAATATTATTACGAAACAGCGAGGAGCAACCCTCTATGCAGAAAATACACACAAGAGGCACCTCAAATTTGGTATAAAGTATTAGTCTAAATAAATGGAACTATTATTCGTCGTCTGTGAGACTCCGTTAAAAGCTTCGATGCTCGGAAACGGTCCAAGCATTTCCGTCAACCCCATTTGCGGAGACTGAAAAGGGGGGGAAACTGAAAAAAAAGTATGCCTAAAATACCCGGTGGTGATTTCTGTATCTGAACTTCTACTCTATCTGGATAATACCTTTAGTAGTATTGATACATGCTCGTCTATAAGGTGCATAGCGATATTGTCTGTTGATGGGATTAACTTCCTGTAAACAGAGACGAGCCGTTTGCAGTCTGGGAGTCATGGCAACAGCGAAGGCGTCTGACAGACAGCTCTTTGGGAAGCGAACTCCAAAGATGTTGACAAAAAATACTTTAGTCCGTATACGTAGGTCACTTGTCTTACGACATAATAGTGTTGAAAAAGAAATAGAAGCTAAAGGCTATTCCATGCAAAGCTGAAGTTAGTAGCGATGAACAAGTACAAACTGTAGCAGTGAAGTACATAGTGCATCTCTTGTTAATAGTGATTCCTACCAGCGCTGTAAGGGAGCGGTTCATTCAAGAGAGCTGAGCAATTGTTTTGTCCAATTGAATACTGTACATCTTGCATATGATATGGATTAAACGTTTGAAACTTTGGTCATTACTTCAGACAAAGCAATAAAACTACATCAGGCAATCTAACACCCCACTTATATATAGTAGTAGGACAAGGCAATGCTTCACAAAAACACAGGTTCCACTTTCCCCAAGATCTGTTCAAACTTTTTGACAACAGAGAAATTAAATAATATGGCCTTTTTTAAATTAACCCGTACAAAAGCCAGTCCACACTGTGTCTCTCAGTAAAATCACATTCAGCAGTCGCTAACCCTCTCTCTCATACAGAGCTGTGACACCTACAGGTCACGTGACCCTCTCTCATACAGAGCTGTGACACCTACAGGTCACGTGACCCTCTCTCATACAGAGCTGTGACACCTACAGGTCACGTGCAGGCATCTACGACAGAAGAACGAGAAAAGTAGAAGAAATCAAATCAAGACATAATTTGAGTTTCCATCTTAAAACACCAGATATACAGTATTACTCACTCTCAGCCATATATATTGACACGAAAATAAAATAAAAAATGGAAGTGAGTAGTTATTACCACAACCTTGGAGCACGACATTTTTGTTGATTCTGAACAAATACATATTCACATTGTCTGTTATATACATGTTTAACCAGTTAGGATTATTTACCTTGTACCTGTATTGAGGAGACTGGGGGTCTTGTCTATGAGCAGCACTTGCATAAAAGAATGTCTGAAATGTTTCAATGCACACTGTGTAAATGGTGCTTTGTATTTGGCATATATCATGTCCAAGACAACCAAACTGTTCACACTGACACGCTGCGATTCAAACGTCTGCTTTTTTGTCTTGGTTTTACACTATGACCATCGAGCTACTGTATACAGGAAGGTCTCTTAAATGGCCAGGAGAAAGCATCCACGAAAAGATCAAGTTGTCCTATCAGAGGTATTCAGACCAGGTGGTGTGTGTGTGTCCTATCAGAGGTATTCAGACCAGGTGGTGTATGTGTGTCCTATCAGAGGTATTCAGACCAGGTGGTGTGTGTGTTGGCAAAGGCTGTCCACGTGGGAACACACACAGCCACATCTCCCTCGTACATTCTGTCTGCTTGTGTTCTGTCCTGTTGCTCCGTGTGCTTGCTGTCCCTGACGGCAGTCCAGCCACTGCTAAACCCAACACTCTGAACGGACACTAAATAACAGACATGTAACTTGGTGAGAAATATGACTAGCTTTTTGTCATAGTCAATATCGTTTTAATGAAAGTCTTCCAATTGGAATTGGTTTGCAGTTGTGTTGCGAGAGCAGCTTGAAGCCAGCTGGGGTTTGGAGGAGGAGCCTGTCTGTCGACCAGGACTCCAGGATGGATGTTTAGGGCGGCTGGGCTGAACCACTGTTGGCCTTCTAAACAAACGCACACAGGGCAGTATTTCAACCGGACACAAAGAGATTCACAAACCATGTGAGGGAGATTTGAACACAGGAAAGATTTGAACCAGCCTCTTGATTTGCAGTCTTCTATCACTGAACTGTGTTCCTGCTTGCTGAGGTCTGTGACACCTCCCTAGAGCCCTACCGCTCTCCACCCCTCTCCACCCCCCTACAGCCCTACCGCTCTCCACCCCTCTCCACCCCCCTACAGCCCTACCGCTCTCCACCCCTCTCCACCCCCACACTCCTCCCTAGTGGACCTGTCTGGGCTGGGAGCTGCTGTAGTGTGTACTGCAGTCGGGGTTCTAGTGAACATCAACAGAGGTGTGTGAATGAGACATGCCTCGTCCAAAACCAAACTCCCAAGTCTTTCTCCCCCAACACACACCTGCCAGGATCTCACAGGATTGGACAGGTGAAAACAATATGGCCAACATTTCATCCAGCCAATCACAGGCCACGTAGGAGACACCCACCCGTGATTGGTTGCACACCCAACTCATCTTGTGATTGGACCTCAGGGCTTGTTGGGAGCGGAGAGCCCAGAGTTTTGTTTGGAACGGGCCACAGTGTCTGACTGGACAACAGTAGTCACATGAGCAGCCAATAAGAGCTGAGGGGCGTGGCCAGTGGAGTGACCTCATCTTTGTCATCATCATCACAGACCGGGAAATGAAGGAGAAAACATCCTGATGAAATCCTCCATGAAATATCCCCCCTCCTGTATTACAGCCAGGAAGTCCTACGTGTTCAGAGTCTGGTGGTGTGTAGTGTGTAGTGTAACCCTAACTCAGGCTTGTGTGTTAGAAGTGAATTTAGAGGGGGGGGAGGTTGTTTAGACATTCAATGTGATACCATACAGCTAAGCATGAGCTAACCTTTTAGAAAATCTATCTTTTTTTCACATTTACAGAAGAAGACAGAGCTATCCCAATACAACAACGTTACATTTTAGCAGTGTTACATGTCCATGATGTGAAACATCACTTAAAAAAAAATAAAAAAAGAACTGATATTATTAGACTCTTGAATCTTAAAAAAAAAATTAAAAAAAATAAAACCTGCATTGAATCACAATGTATAGACTGAGTTGCTGTTTAATAAGAGTGAAGATATCCCAATGTTTGTCTGTCTATGCTGTACAATACTACCTGCCTGCACGATGCATGAGGCTTAACAACACTGATAGGCCAGAGACAGATAGAGAGGAGGAGAGAGGTGGAGGAGGAGAGAGGAGGAGGAGAGATCCTGACAGGGCTCCTCTTCACAGCTGCTGAGAGGAACGTGACTGAAACAGCCAGGTGAGACAGCCAGGTGAGACAGCCAGGTGAGACAGCCAGGTGAGACAGCCAGGTGTAGTTGAGTTGGAGCGAGTCGCTCGGTGAGAGACATGAGCAGCATCCTGCCTGCCGGCCGGCCGGGCCGCCCCCCGCCCCCATGCCCCGCCCCCCGCCCCCATGCCCCACCCCCGTGTCCCGGCCCGGCCCACGGCCACAGCAGAGATCAATATCGACAACATAAACAAAAAAAACAAGAGTAGAAGAAGATGAGTTTTGAAACTCAAACTCCCATCAGGCACTGCAGCACAGAGAGCCAGCCAGTCACAGAGCCAGCTGAAACTGAGCTATCCCATTGCAGAGGTTGCAACCCTAACAATCCCACAACGTTGTCCTGGCAACAACAAGGACGACGCCCGCCCTGTGGGAGAGAGGCAACCCCGGAGCTGACCCCAGCTGCATGCTCTCCCAGGATGCACTGCGGCGACCTGACGGAACAGGCCAATCAGAAACAGACTAGGTCAGTCGGTCCTGATAAGATGACGGCGGCGACGACTTGGCAAATCCGGAACGTGACAATTCCCCCGAACCAGGAAGTGGACTTCTGTGTTCTAAAGAAGGTTACCAGCAGTGAGAACCAGAGGCTGGGCCAGACAGACACCAGGCACAGTCCTCAGCCCACCAGACCAGACAGGAACCAGAGAGAGAGGCAGAGAGGTAAAGGTGGCGGGGGGCAGGGGGGAGCGGGGGGCAGGGGATTACTCTGTCAGCAGCTGCTGCAGCAGGCTCTTCTGCTGGGCCTGGCCGCTCTGGGGCACCAGGGGGGGCTTCTGGGGGGCCAGGGCCCCCTGCTGGGCCAGGTAGGAGTCACTGCCCACCAGGTTGACGGTACACTGGACGTCAGCAAACACCTGCAGCTGCTGCACCTGGGGGGGGGGGGGGGGGGGGGGGGGAGGGGGGTTCATAAACTGTGTGTTTATGTTGCGACAGGCAAGACACTTCTGGTGATGTAGAGAAGACTGGGGTGGGGTGGGGGGGGGTGAGGGAGGGGGGTGACGGGGGGGAGGAGTAGAACCTCACCTGCTGGTCGCTGCACATCGAGCCGACGTTGCCGAGGTTACTGTTACCCATGGCGACGGGCGGACCCATTGGAGGTAGGGAGCTGATGGCCCCGGAGGAGCCAGCCATCGCCACGGTGATGCTCATGTTGTTGTACACCCCCTGCTGGCCAAAACCCTGACCTGCTGTGCTGAACAAGCTGGACCAGGGAACACACACACGCAGTCATGAAACACAGACACACACACATACAGGTTTTGTAATTATTACCTCAATCTAAAAGTGTGTTTGTATGTATGTGTGTGTGTGTGTATCTGTGCGTATGTATATATGTGTATATGTATACCTATGTGTATATGTGTGTGTGTCTTACCTGTTGCCTAAGCCAGCCTGCTGCCAGCTCTTCATGTCAGCTGACTGGTACCCGGAAGGGGGCGGGGCCTGCTGCAGCTGGGGACTCTGGGAGTGTGAGTTGTGAGGAGAGAGGAGGGGACTGGTGGGGCTGAGCTCTGAGGGGAATGAACACTCCTGCTTCTGGATCATCCCTGCAACACACACACACACACACACACAGAGTCATGAAACACACACACACACACACAGTCATGAAACACACACACACACACACAGTCATGAAACACACACACAGCTAAAAAAGGGATGTGACTCACCCCCAAACTGCTGGAGGAGCCCCTGCTGCACCGCTGAGCTGGCCCCCAGGCCCCCAAAATCCCCCTGGCCCATTAGGGACCCAAGGGCCCCCCTCCCAGGCCCCTTGGGGTCCAGGCCCCCCTCCATGCTGAAGTGGCTGGGCGAGCTGGGGGCGTTCCCCGGCAGGGGGCTGTAGCCTGGAGAGAAGCTGAACTGCTGAGACTGGCTCTGGGGAGGGGGCTTCTGGGCCCCCGGCCCCCCCAGGATGGCCCCCGGCCCCCCCAGGCCCCTCATCATCAGGACCTTCTGCTGGAGCAGTTGGCGCTGGCGGTGCTGAAGGCTGTACAGCTCCCTCTGCCTCTGGGCCATCATCTGGGCGTTCAGGGGAGGCTGGAGTGTGTGTGTTTGGGGGGGGAGGAGTAGAAGGAATAAAGGTGTTTTACTTTCACAGCTTCATACTAAACTGAGCAAGAGAGAAAGCCCCAGAAATAACACATAGAAGTGTGTTTGTGTGTGCGTGTGTGTGCGTGACTCACTTGAGAGGGCATTTGAGGCTGCGGCAATCCCTGACGCATCCCCATGGCAACGTGCGTTCCCCCTGGAAACTGGCCCATAGCTGCTAGTCTACTCTGCAGCTGAGAGAGAGCGAGGGAAAGAGGGAGAGATAAAGATAAAGAGTGTGAGTCAGGCTCCTGATAGATGAGTGGAGGACTAGAGGACAGATAAGAATGATAAAGGAGGGAGACATCAGAGGAGGAGAGGAAGGCTGAGGTGAGACACGAAGGAGGAAGCTGTTGAGAAAGAAAATATAAATTCCAAGAAAGGAAAGAAAAAGGATAGGAAACAAGGACATCTGAGGACAGAGAGGCAGGGAGGTAGAGGCAGGGAGGTAGAGACAGGGAGGTAGAGACAGGGAGGTAGAGGCAGGGAGGTAGAGACAGGCAGGTAGAGGCAGGGAGGCCGAGGCAGGGAGGCAGAGGCAGGGAGGCAGAGGCAGGGAGGCAGAGGCAGGGAGGTAGAGAGGCCGAAATAGGGAGGTAGAGGCAGGGAGGCCGAGGCAGGAAGGTAGAGACAGGGAGACCCGAGGCAGGGAGGTAGAGGCAGGGGGGTAGAGGCAGGGAGGTAGAGGCAGGGAGGTAGAGAGGCCGAGGCAGGGAGGCCGAGGCAGGGAGGCCGAGGCAGGGAGGCCGAGACAGGGAGGTAGAGACAGGGAGGTAGAGGCAGGGAGGTACAGAGGCCGAGGCAGGGAGGCAGAGATAGGGAGGTACAGAGGCAGGGAGGTACAGAGGCAGGGAGGCTGAGGCAGGGAGGCCGAGAGGCCGAGGCAGGGCCCTGTAGGTCTCCTCCCTACCTGCTGGGGGCCCTGTAGCCTCTGCTGCAGCTGCAGTCTCAGCTGGTTTGGAGGAAGCCTCATCGGTCCGGCCACGCCCGGAGCTCTGGCCACGCCCGGCCTTAGCCCCCCCGGGAAGGCCCCCCGAGGGCCCCCAAAGGCTGTGCCCGGGCCCCCCGCCTCCTGGGGGAAGGAGACTGCAGAGCCGGGGGGCAACTGGCCGGGGTAGCTGGGCAGTGTGGGGTCCAGGGTGACGGGGGTAGCTGCGGCGGGCTGGGGGGGGAAACGGGAGGGCACAGGGTCGAAACAGCCACCCTGTGTAAGGAAGGGAGAGAGGAGGGGAGAGAGACGAGGGGAGAGAGACGAGGGGAGAGAGGAGGGGAGAGAGACGAGGGGAGAGAGACGAGGGGAGAGAGGAGGGGAGAGAGACGAGGGGAGAGAGGAGGGGAGAGAGAGGAGGGGAGAGAGACGAGGGGAGAGAGGAGGGGAGAGAGGAGGGGAGAGAGACGAGGGGAGAGAGGAGGGGAGAGAGGAGAGGAGAGAGACGAGGGGAGAGAGAGGAGGGGAGAGAGGAGGGGAGAGAGGAGGGGAGAGAGAGGAGGGGAGAGAGGAGGGGAGAGAGGAGGGGAGAGAGGAGGGGAGAGAGACGAGGGGAGAGAGGAGGGGAGAGAGGAGGGGAGAGAGGAGGGGAGAGAGGAGGGGAGAGAGACGAGGGGAGAGAGGAGGGGAGAGAGGAGGGGAGAGAGACGAGGGGAGAGAGGAGGGGAGAGAGACGAGGGGAGAGAGGAGGGGAGAGAGAGGAGGGGAGAGAGGAGGGGAGAGAGGAGGGGAGAGAGAGGAGGGGAGAGAGGAGGGGAGAGAGAGGAGGGGAGAGAGGAGGGGAGAGACGAGGGGAGAGAGGAGGGGAGAGAGACGAGGGGAGAGAGGAGGGGAGAGAGGAGGGGAGAGAGAGGAGGGGAGAGAGAGGAGGGGAGAGAGGAGGGGAGAGAGAGGAGGGGAGAGAGGAGGGGAGAGAGGAGGGGAGAGAGAGGAGGGGAGAGAGGAGGGGAGAGAGGAGGGGAGAGACGAGGGGAGAGAGGAGGGGAGAGAGACGAGGGGAGAGAGGAGGGGAGAGAGGAGGGGAGAGAGACGAGGGGAGAGACGAGGGGAGAGAGGAGGGGAGAGAGGAGGGGAGAGAGACGAGGGGAGAGACGAGGGGAGAGAGGAGGGGAGAGAGGAGGGGAGAGAGACGAGGGCGTTAAAGAGTTAACACTGCAGACCCTGAAGAGAGAAGAGAAGCTCTTAATAACAGATATGGTTTGATGAATTGAGGGAGTTAGCAAGTTAATAAGAAGTTATTCAATAATCTCTTACTTTACTCAGAAAACTTAACTAAAGTTCTATAAAAGTGTTGATCCTGAAAGCCTGGTTTACAGCCTGCACATGCTGCAAGAGCAGGGAACGAGCTGCATGAAAACATCTCTCCATCTCTCCATCCCTCTTTCTATTTATCAATCCCTCCATCTCTCTCTCTCCATCCCTCTTTCTATTTATCAATCCCTCCATATCTCCATCTCTCCATCCCTCTTTCTATTTATCAATCCCTCCATCTCTCTATCTCTCCATCCCTCTTTCTATTTATCAATCCCTCCATCCCTCTTTCTATTTATCAATCCCTCCATCTCTCCATCCCTCTTTCTATTTATCAATCCCTCCATCTCTCCATCCCTCTTTCTATTTATCAATCCCTCCATCTCTCCATCTCTCCTCCCCTCACCTGGACCAGCTTGTCTATCCCCAGGGCTCGGTCCAGCTCGGCCAGCTGACTCTCGTCTCGGCTGAGGAAGCAGAGCAGCTGCTCCAGGAGAGCCTTCTCATCGCTGCGGCCCTCTGGGGTGGTGGGTGGGCACAGCAGCTCATCCAGGGGGCACGCGCCTTGCCTGCTCTCACACACACACACACACACACACACACACACACACAGGGACCAGACACACACACACAGGGACCAGACACACACACACAGGGACCAGACACACACACACAGGGACCAGACACATACACACCAGACACACGCAGAGAAATTACACACCTTTTTGTGTATTTGTGCGTGTCTGTATGTGTGTGTGGACAGCAAGGCTGAAGAACTGGGCACACAGCACCTGAGTGGACGTCAAGGAGTGTGTGTGTGTGAGAGTGTGTACAGTCCTAGTGTGCATGTGTTTGGTGCGTAACAGACTCACTCCTGAGGTGACGACAGTGGGCCATGTACAGGGTCTCCCACGCCGGACTCAAAGGGCACAGGCTCCATCAGAGGTAGAGGCTGGAACTGAGACCCAACCAAGTCTGTGTGCTCCATCTCAGCCAGCCCTGGAGAGAGAGGGGAAGGGAGAGAGAGGAGATAGAGGGGAAGGGAGAGAGAGAGGGGAGATAGAGGGGAAGAGAGAGAGAGGGGAGAGAGGAGAGAGATGGGAGAGAGAGATGGGAGAGAGGAGGGAGATAGAGGGGAAGAGAGAGAGAGGGGAGAGAGAGGGGAGAGAGGAGAGAGAGAGGGGAGAGAGATTGGAGAGAGATGGGAGAGAGGGGAGAGAGAGGAGACAGAGGAGAGGGGAGAGGGAGGGGAGAGGAGAGAGAGGGGAGAGGGAGGAGGGAGAGAGAGAGAGAGAGAGGAGAGAGAGAGGGGAGAGAGAGATGAGAGAGGAAAGAGGAGAGAGAGGGAGGAGAGGGAGGAGAGGGAGAGGAGAACAGTGAGGTAAGACAGGCTCCAGTACAGACATCTCTAAATGGGGAACCCCTCACACTAATATACAGTGTGGATGCATATGTTTATGTGTTTGTATCTGTTTGTTTAATACTATTTATTTCCTGCTTGATTGTTATCATGTTATGATTGTAGGCACCCTGAGATGGCCTTGATAATGATATCAGCACTATAAATAAAACGCATCATCATTATTCTTATTACTTCACGTATCAGAAACTCTCTGAGATTCGTTTATCAGTCTGACACCTGACTGGAAAAAGGTCTTCAGAAACATGATTGAGTCTCTCACTGCTGGAGCACACTGCGCTGGCAGGATCTGGGAAGGGATTGGAGCTCTCTCTGGGAGGCTGACCTGGGGTCTGGTCCTGGTCCTGGGTGTTGGTACTGCAGACATCAAAGGGAGACTGGAGGTGCAGACTGCAGGCGGAGGCCGGGCCTCCATCACTGAGCCCTGGAACACACACGCATGCACAGACACGCACATACGCACACACAACAGACAGGAAGTGAGACGGGTCAGGGAACAGCTCACTGTTAGACAGGAAGAGGCAGAGATTGGGGTGTTGGGGTCAGGAGCAAGGCTCTCTCCTCCCTGCCTGACCCAGCACCCTCGACCTGGCGGCAGGAACGTACCGCGGACAGGGGGTCCAGGGGACTCCTGCTTGATGGTGACGGTCCTGGGAATGTTCTCTTTGTTGGGCTGAAGTTGAGGCTGAGACTGGGGTTGGGAGGGTGACTGAATCATGACCTGGGACTGGGTTGGTGACTGTAAATGGAGCTGGGAGACAGGGGACTGGAACTGAGGTTGTTTGGGGGACTGGAACTGAGGTTGTGTGGGGGACTGGAGCTGAGGTTGTGAGGGGGACTGGAGCTGAGGTTGTGAGGGGGACTGGAGCTGAGGTTGTGTGGGGGACTGGTGCTGAGGTTGTGAGGGGGACTGGAGCTGAGGTTGTGAGGGGGACTGGAGCTGAGGTTGTGTGGGGGACTGGAGCTGAGGTTGTGTGGGGGACTGGTGCTGAGGTTGTGAGGGGGACTGGAGGTGAAGTTGTGAGGGGGACTGGAGCTGAGGTTGTTTGGGGGACTGGAGCTGAGGTTGTGAGGGGGACTGGAGCTGAGGTTGTGAGGGGGACTGGAGCTGAGGTTGTGAGGGGGACTGGAGCTGAGGTTGTGTGGGGGACTGGAGCTGAGGTTGTGTGGGGGACTGGAGGTGAGGTTGTTTGGGGGACTGGAGGTGAGGTTGTGTGGGGGACTGGAGCTGAGGTTGTGAGGAGGACTGGAGCTGAGGTTGTGTGGGGGACTGGAGCTGAGGTTTAGTGGGGGACTGGAGCTGAGGTTGTGAGGGGGACTGGAGCTGAGGTTTAGTGGGGGACTGGAGCTGAGGTTGTGTGGGGGACTGGAGCTGAGGTTGTGTGGGGGACTGGAGCTGAGGTTGTGAGGGGGACTGGAGCTGAGGTTGTGAGGGGGACTGGAGCTGAGGTTGTGTGGGGGACTGGAGCTGAGGTTGAGGTTGTGTCTGTATCTGGGGGCCCTGGGCCTCCTCGCTGCCCTGCTGGTCCCCAGGGAGGCCCCTGAGGGGGGGCAGCAGCTGGAACAGAGGGTCCAGGTCACTGGAGAACTAGGAGAGAGAGAGAGAGGATCAGTGGGCTAGTCTAGCGTTGGAGCTAAAGGTTCTTCCAGGAGGAAAGTTGGAGACCTTCCTGGAGGACCTATGTATGAAAAACAGTTTTCATCATTGATGAGTAATTGATGAAGACCTCCCGCACCCCTAAAAAAATTACTGAATATCTATAATCAGGCTTTATATTCCCAAAACCAAAGAAACGGATGCGTGAGATAAAGCTGTTTTCACACTACAGGCAATTCGCTACTTGATCGTTGCCTCTAAACAGTTCCAATTCATTTGCGAAAGTCAAGAGTACTGATACCATAAAAATCTACTTAAGTACCGTAACGGAGGTATCAGTACTTTACGATACATTTTTCAGACAACTTTTTAAATAAAAGTTGTATTATTTATTATCATTTTCTAAAAAAGTTACAAAAAATATATAGGTTTGAAAGGTTGCATTTTTACTCTCGAAATAACCATTTGGTTCTTAACTGCTCTAACTAGAACCTACCATAACACCAGCTCTACCTAGAGCCTACCATAACACCAGCTCTACCTAGATCCTACCATAACACCAGCTGTACCTAGAGCCTACCATAACACCAGCTCTACCTAGATCCTACCATAACACCAGCTGTACCTAGAGCCTACCATAACACCGGCTCTACCTACAACCTACCATAACACCGGCTCTACCTACAACCTACCATAACACCAGCTCTACCCAGGTAAACATGTTCTGGTTGTCAGTACCGTGTCTTGTGGCCAGGTGTCTCCCCCAGGCAGGGCGTCTCCCCCAGGGAGACCCTCCCCCGTGGTCCTCCTGGCCTTCACCCTGATAGTGTGCAGGCTAAGCACCGCGGGGGGCGGGAGGTCGGCCAGGTCCTTCTCGTCCGTGTCCAGCAGGAAGCGTAGCAGCTGGTGATCCTGAGGTTCCCTGGAGCCAGGTGTAGGGGGCGCTGCAACATGCTGGGGCTCCTTCTTCACCTCCACATCCCTCCTGCCCCCCCCGGCCTCCGGACCCCCCTCGCTGGGGCCGCTGTCCTGGAGCAGCCGGTGGAGGATCTTGTGGCGTTCGGTGAGGGTGCTGTGGGAGGTGGGGCACTGGGGGAGAGGGTTGGGGGGAGGAGAGGTGAGGGAGGAGGGGCATTGAGGGGGAGGGTTGGGGGGAGGAGGGGTGTGGTTGCTAGGCTTTGCCCCGTTGGTGTCCAGGAGCTGGCTGAGTTTGGGGTTGCCCAGCTGAGAGGTAGTGGGGGCTTTGACTCCGTCCCCTCCTCCCCCCTCGGGGGGTTTGGCAGGGGGGGGGCGTGCGGGGGAGGAGGTGGGGGTGCTGGCCTGTCTCTGGGGAAGAGGGGAGGGCAGTGAGAAGCCCATGGGCGTTGCGGCTCCCCCGTCCCCACCAGAGTGCTGCCTGCTGAGGCAGCCCCCTCCACCCACTGCCCCTGCTCCGGCTGGGGCGTGGAGGCCGGGCGTGGAGGGGGAGAAGGGCTTTCCTCCCAGACCGGGGCTCGCACGCGGCCGTCTGGGAGACACGAAGGAGGTAGGGGCGGCTGTGATTGGACTCCCCAGGGGGGAGGGGCTGTTGACCTGCTGAGGGCACATTCGATTGGGTATAAGATAGTCTGTGGGCGTGGCGTGGGCGTGTCCGTGGGCGGAGCTGTTGCCATTGTTGAGGTGGATGCCGGAGGGCAGGCCGGAGGGCAGGCCTGGGGCTTGGCTGGTCTCGCTGCCTGGGGGGAGGGCAGGGGAGCGGGAGGGCTGGGCTGGGCTTCCCTGGGCCAGTGGAAGGCTGGGGGTAGTGTGTTCCTGAGAGCTAGCTGTGTTGTGTTCCCTGGAGGGAGAGAGACACAAAATATGAGCTGGGAGGGATGGAGTGTGTACCTGTCGATAGTGCGGTGTGTGTACCTGTCGATAGTGTGTGTGTGTGTGTACCTGTCGATAGTGTGTGTGTGTATGTACCTGTCGATAGTGTGTGTGTGTGTGTACCTGTCGATAGTGCGGTGTGTGTACCTGTCGATAGTGTGTGTGTGTGTGTACCTGTCGATAGTGTGTGTGTACCTGTCGATAGTGTGTGTGTGTGTACCTGTCGATAGTGCGGTGTGTGTACCTGTCGATAGTGTGGGTGTAGCTGTCGATACTGTATGTGTGTGTGTACTTGTCGATAGTGTGTGTGTGTGTACCTGTCAATAGTGTGTGTGTGTACCTGTCAATAGTGTGTGTGTGTACCTGTCAATAGTGTGTGTGAGTGTACTTGTCGATAGTGTGTGTGTACCTGTCGATAGTGTGTATGCCCAGGATGAAGGGCTGAGTGGCAGTTTTGGGAGGGCAGCAGAACTTGCAGCGTGTCTGAGCACTGAGGGGAGAACCATCACTCAGGGTGACCCGGTATAGAGGACTGATGGCTGTACCATGGGTCATCACTGCGCACACACACACACACACACACACACAGAAGATACATGTCAAAAAGACACATCTCCTCCCCCCCTTCCCCTCACCTCCCCCCCCTCTCACCTCCCCTCCTCCCCCCCCCTTCCCCTCCTCCCCCTCCTCCTCCCCCCCTCACCTCCCCCCCCCTCCCCTCCTCCCCCTCCCCTCGCCTCTCCTCACCCTCGTGCAGCAGTTTCTTGGCGTGTGAGGGTTCTCTCCCCTGTGGCTGAAAGAAGGCGTAGATGCACTTCCTCACCACGTCCTCCCAGCCCGCTCGCCCTGACGCTCGAAGACCACTCGTCTCTATGGAGATGATCTTCCCTGGGGGAGAGACAGGTCAGTAATCTCAGATGGACACACAGACAGACAGACAGGTCAGTACTCTCAGATGGACACACAGACAGACAGACAGGTCAGTAATCTCAGATAGACACACAGACAGACAGACAGGTCAGTACTCTCAGATGGACACACAGACAGGTCAGTAATCTCAGATAGACACACAGACAGACAGGTCAGTACTCTCAGATGGACACACAGACAGACAGACAGGTCAGTACTCTCAGACAGGCAGACAGACAGTGGATGAGGAGGGTTCAGTAAAAGGGGGTCAGCGCTAGAGGTCAAGGGTGAAAGGTTACCTGTAGGGTCTTGCTTGGTGATGAAGGACTCTGTGCTGACAGGGAGGGGGGAGGGGCGGGGCACCCGGCACGCTATACAGATCAGGCAGCTCTGCAGGTCTGGACAAAGGTCACACAGGGGTCACCAAGAAGTCCCAGGGGTCACATCAGGTCAAAGATGGCAGAAGCAGAGATGTGTGTCTCACCGTCTCCCTCGTGTTGCATGCTGATTGGCTGAGACACGGTGAAGCACTGCATGAGCTTGTACTGTTGCCGGGCGTCCAGGTTGTCAGAGCGGCCCTCGTCTGGAGGTCGCTTCAGCAGGCGGCAGCAGAACACACGACTGCTGCTCCCGCCCTCCTGGGACCAGGGGACCCCGTTCACTACACACGCACACGCACACACACACAGTGACTCCTCCACACCCTCCATCTCTTCCTGTCTGTTGTCCTGCTATCCCTTCTCATCCTCTCCTCTTTCAACATGATCATATTCACCTCATTTCTGCTGTTTCTGCTGCTCCCTCCCCCCCTCTTCCCTCTCTCCCCTCGCTCCCTCTCTCTCTCCCTCCCCCCTCTTCCCTCTCCCCTCCTCCCCCCTCGCTCCCTCTGTCTCCCCCCTCTTCCCCCCTCCCCTCCTCCTCCCCCCTCCTCTCCCCCTCCTCACCCAGACTCCGGGGCAGCAGGGTGCGTATGAACTCGTTGTGATCCCCCACGTGGAGGATGCTGTACACGCTGGACGTCATGAGCTCCTCCTGCCCGTAACCTAGGTAACCCCTCACGTTCTCCGACACAAACACGATGCGTCCCTCCCGGTTCACCACGAAGAAGAACCCATCCAGGGCCTGGGGGGAGAGAGGGAGGGAGGGGGGAGAGGGGAGAGGGAAGGAGAGGGGAGAGGGAGGGAGGGGGGAGAGGGAGGGAGGGGGGAGAGGGGAGAGGGAGGGAGGGAGGGAGGGGGGAGAGGGAGGGGCGAGGGGGGAGAGGGGTGAGGAAGCCTGACTGACAGGATGGATCACCAGAAACAGGCTTCGTGTTTGAAATGGGGGGGATTTTGACTTCAGCAGCTTGACCAGAGACAGCCCCCTCAGTTCAAACCCGAGACAGCTTTATTGAGTGTGTTACCTCTAGCAGCATAGGCCCCAGGGCCTCCTTCTCCACCAGACCCTGGCTGCTGGACGAGATGTCGCTCTTCTGCACATCATCATCCACCATCAAAGCTGCTTTCTCTGGGAGGAGAAAGAGGTGGAGAGAGAGAGGAGGAGGAGAGGCATGTTAATACAATAGACCAGGGTGCTGACCAGAACAGACCAGGGATTGTACATTTAGTGTCCTTTTAAATATTAAATATTTTATAATATAATTGTTATGGTTGGGGGCGAAAAATTGATTGATCGCGATTCAGTCTTCTAGCGATTCACATTGATTCACAAATGCAAAAAATCGAGAATCAATTTGTAATCGTTCTGTGACCACAAGAATCAATTCGAATCAATTTGAATCAAAAGGTACCAAAAGATTCCCACCCCTAATAATTGTATAATATAATACTTGGGGTTTGATTTTTTTCTTATGTCCGGGATGTGATTTCTGTTCTCTTGTTAATCTCTCAGTTTGACATCTGGAGTAGAGGAGAGGGGAGAGAAGGGAGAGAGGGGAGAGAGGGGGGGAGAGAGGGAGAGAGAGGGGGGGGAGAGATGGGGAGAGAGAAGGGGATATAGAGGGGGATAGATGGGGGAGAGAGATGGGGAGAGATGGGGAGAGAGAATGGGATATAGAGGGGGAGAGATGGGGGAGAGAGATGGGGGAGAGAGAGGGGGAGTGAGGGGAGAGAGAGGAAAGCTGGGAAGTGACAGAGTAGGGGCAAGTTCTGTGTATCTATTTGTGTGTGTGTGTGTGTCCATTGCAGGGCAGGGGGAAAAGGAAACCAGGAAAGTGTGTGTGAGAGAGGCCCCTCTTGCACAAGGTCAGAGGGGCAAGCTGCTTAGCTATTGGCTGTGTTCACACACGCCCCCTCCCCCTCAGCTTGCAAAACACTAGGAGAGGGGCCCAGTGTCAGTTTGTGCGTTTGCATGTGTGTGGAGGTATGTGTGGAGAGCGTGTGTGTGTGGAGAATATATGTGTGTGTGTGTGGAGAGTATGTGTGTGTGGAGGTGGTAGGGATGTGTGTGTGCGTGTGGAGGTGGTAGGGATGTGTGTGTGTGTGTGGTAGGGATGTGTTTGTGTGTGTGGAGGTGGTAGGGATGTGTGTGTGTGTGGTAGGGATGTGTGTGTGTGTGTGTGGTAGGGATGTGTGTGTGTGTGTGTGTGGTAGGGATGTGTGTGTGTGGAGGTGGTAGGGATGTGTGTGTGTGTGTGTGTGGTAGGGATGTGTGTGTGTGGAGGTGGTAGGGATGTGTGTGTGTGTGTGTGTGTCGTAGGGATGTGTGTGTGTGTGCTAGGGATGTGTGTGTGTGTGGTAGGCATGTGTGTGTGGAGGTGGTAGGGATGTGTGTGTGTGTGTGGTAGGGATGTGTGTGTGTGTGGTAGGGATGTGTCGGTTCAGGGCCTATTTGAGGATCCTGGGTTGATCTAATGTGATGATCCCTTCTGATAATATCGTTTCTTAGTGTTGGTTTGGATAAAAGCCTCTGTCAGATGAATAACATGTACTTGTGGTGATGGTGTTGCTGTAAAGCACTGACCTAAATCCCACTGGGGGAGATCGCAACACAGGGATGTTGTGTGTGTGTTTGTGTGCTGTGTGTGTGCTGTGTTGTATGTGTGTGTGTGTGTGTGTATGCTGTGTGTGTGTGTGTGTATGCTGTGTGTGTGCTGTGTGTGTGCTGTGTTGTATGTGTGTGTGTGTGTGTGTGTGCTGTGTGTGTGTGTGTGTGTGTGCTGTACCCTGCTCTCTGTGTTTGAGCTGCTGGATCTGCAGCAGGGTGTTCTTCAGGATGTGGTGCTTGTCCGGCTTCACGTTCAGGCTGGCGATGTCGGCCATGTTGGCGGAGAGCAGGTCTGCCAGCTCCTCGATGTAGCGACACTGGAGCAGCCTCCTCCTCTGCTCCCCACTGCACACACACACACACACACACACAGGGGTTACTAACATGTGGACAGCTCTAGTACAGCTGGGAGAGAACAAGTGATCATGTGACACAGCTGGGATAGAACAAATGATCATGTGACACAGCTGGGAGAGAACAAATGATCATGTGACACAGCTGGGAGAGAATCCACACGTCGAGACCACTTATACTGAGAGGGTTAGAGGAAGAGGAGAGAGACAGCAGACCTCTCAATAATTAATGGTCTATAAAAGCTACAGATCAGAGAGAGAGAGAGACTGAGAAGAACAGGAGAAAGAGGGTGGAGAGAGAGAGAGACTGAGAAGAACAGGAGAAAGAGGGTGGAGAGAGAGAGACTGAGAAGAACAGGAGAAAGAGGGTGGAGAGAGAGAGGTGGAAAAGAGGGATTACTGGAGAGAAAAGAAAGCGAGACAGATGCTGAAAATCAAGCACACTGGAGAGATCAGCAGAGACAGTTTTCAGAGCTGGAGAGACAGGCGGCTGGGGGGGGACAGTCTCACAGTAGTTTAATGTTCTTTCTCCCAGCAGGGGGTCACCTGACAAGGATAATGAGAAGAACCCTGCTGACAGACAATGTAACACTCTACCATCCCCTCCCTCCCTCTCTCTCTTTACCCCCTCCCTCCCTCTCCCCCTCTCTCTCTCCCTCTCTACTCCCTCCCTCCCTCCCTCTCCCCCTCTCTCTCTCCCTCTCTACTTCCTCCATCCCTCTCTCTCTACTCCCTCCCTCCCTCTCTACTTCCTCCATCCCCCTCTCTCTACTCCCTCCCTCTCTCTCTACTTCCTCCATCCCTCTCTCTCTACTCCCTCTCTCCTTCCTCCATCCCACTCTCTCTACTCCCTCCCTCTCTCTCTACTTCCTCCATCCCTCTCTCTCTACTTCCTCCATCCCTCTCTCTCTACTCCCTCCATCCCTCTACTTCCTCCATCCCCCTCTCTCTACTCCCTCTCTCTCTCTCTACTTCCTCCATCCCCCTCTCTCTACTCCCTCCATCTCTCTCTAGTTCCTCCATCCCCCTCTCTCTACTCCCTCCCTCTCTCTCTATTTCCTCCATCCCCTCTCTCTACTCCCTCCCTCTCTCTCTACTTCCTCCATCCCTCTCTCTCTACTCCCTCTCTCTACTTCCTCCATCCCCCTCTCTCTACTCCCTCCCTCTCTCTCCATTTCCTCCATCCCTCTCTCTCTACTCCCTCCATCCCTCTCTCTCTCTCTACCCCATCCTACCTCTCGCTGTCTCTCTACTCCCACCCCTGTGGAGCGCGGAGGGGGCAGCAGTAAAAGTAGGTCAGTGCATTGCCACGGCTACACGCGTAGTGACAGGGTGTGTGTACAAGTCAGGCACTGTGTTACCACACACACTCTCACACACACCCTCACCATCTCCACCCTCAGGTGTGCTTACCTGTGTCCTGAGGTGTCGCATGGGGATCCCTTCCTCTTGCGAGACTCTGTGGGGGCGGGGTCCAGCACGCTCTCCCCAACTGCACTCATGGTGGTCTCCAACACACCTTACAGGAAGTAGGAGCGTAAGACCAATCAACAACCAGCAGATCTCCAACATAGCTTCCTGACAGCCAGTGAGATATCTACCTAGCTGTGTCTCCATCTCTCCTTCCCTCCCATTCACTCTACAAAGTACACTTCGGGAAAAATGTTAAAGCCATAACTCTCTCACACCCTCATAACCAGCTAGTCTCTCAACCAGCTAGCCTCTTAACCAGCTAGTCTCTCAACCAGCTAGCCTCTTAACCAACAAGTCTCTCAACTAGCTAGCCTCTAAACCAGCTACTCTCTCAACTAGCTACCCTCTTAACCAGCTAGTCTCTTAACTAGCTAGCCTCTTAACCAGCTAGTCTCTTAACTAGCTAGCCTCTTAACCAGCTAGTCTCTCAACTAGCTAGCCTCTAAACCAGCTAGTCTCTCAACTAACTAGCCTCTTAACCAGCTAGCCTCTCAACCAGCTAGCCTATTAACTCTCCCTTCCTTTTGCTCTCTCCCTCTATGTTTCTCTCTCTCCCTCTCTCACACTCTCTAACACTCAACTGAGCTGAACATAATTTTTTTTATAGAAAACACTTCCATCAGGTTTCAACCGAATAAAAAACAGTGTATGACACGATGAGGCAGCAGCAGGCAAAGGATGGGAGAGGAGTTAGTGTGAGGATTAGTGTGAGGAGTTAGTGTGAGGGAGAGGAGTTAGTGTGAGGGAGAGGAGTTAGTGTGAGGAGTTAGTGTGAGGGAGAGGAGTTAGTGTGAGGGAGAGGAGTTAGTGTGAGGGAGAGGAGTTAGTGTGAGGAGTTAGTGTGAGGGAGAGGAGTTAGTGTGAGGAGTTAGTGTGAGGGAGAGGAGTTAGTGTGAGGGAGAGGAGTTAGTGTGAGGGAGAGGAGTTAGTGTGAGGAGTTAGTGTGAGGGAGAGGAGTTAGTGTGAGGGAGAGCAGTTAGTGTGAGGGAGAGGAGTTAGTGTGAGGGAGAGGAGTTAGTGTGAGGAGTTAGTGTGAGGGAGAGGAGTTAGTGTGAGGGAGAGGAGTTAGTGTGAGGAGTTAGTGTGAGGGAGAGGAGTTAGTGTGAGGGAGAGGAGTTAGTGTGAGGAGTTAGTGTGAGGGAGAGGAGTTAGTGTGAGGGAGAGGAGTTGGTGTGAGTTAGCGCCTCCCTGCTTCTGAGGCTGTTGGTGAAGGGGTGATTCTACAGTACTGATGATGAAGGGAAGATGAAGGGTTATAAGTGCATATTTTTATGGTATTTTGGTGGTCAGGAACAGTCTGCATTTGACCGCAAATGACTAAATGTAAATGCTAATGCATTTACCAGACACCATTGCAAAAAGACCATAATCTCAGCTTTGATATTACATCATCCTGATAGGGCAGTGCAGCAATAACAACATCATATCTCAAGTGCAACATCATAAAAGATTGCAGGTGAATTCTGTTTTACAAGATAGACCCCCTAGGACCAGAACCAGAACCAGGACCAGAAATCAAGGCCAGAAACCAGGACCAGAACCAGAAGCTGGGTAATCCTCTCTCTGTCTGCTGGAGAGCATGGCAGCAACAGCGTAGTGTGAGACAGTGGGGGCATTTACACTACTGTGGGTCTTCCCAAGTCATGCTGCTTTGAGGAAGGGAGGGACAGAGAGGGAGGGAGAGGGAAAGAGGGAGAGATAAAGAAACAGCAAGAGAAAAGAGGAAAACCAAAAGATGCATACAAAGCAGAGCAGAGAGGGAGAGCAGATTTCTCTACAAAAAGAGCCCTCCCTGTGTGAGGTAAAGCCCTCCCTGTGTGAGGTAAAGCCCTCCCTGTGAGGTAAAGCCCTCCCTGTGTGAAGTAAAGCCCTCCCTGTGTGAGGTAAAGCCCTCCCTGTGTGAGGTAAAGCCCTCCCTGTGTGAGGTAAAGCCCTCCCTGTGTGGGGTAAAGCCCTCCCTGTGTGGGGTAAAGCCCTCCCTGTGTGAGGTAAAGCCCTCCCTGTGAGGTAAAGCCCTCCCTGTGTGAGGTGAAGCCCTCCCTGTGAGGTAAAGCCCTCCCTGTGTGAGGTAAAGCCCTCCCTGTGTGAGGTAAAGCCCTCCCTGTGAGGTGAAGCCCTCCCTGTGAGGTAAAGCCCTCCCTGTGTGAGGTAAAGCCCTCCCTGTGTGAGGTAAAGCCCTCCCTGTGTGAGGTGAAGCCCTCCCTGTGAGGTAAAGCCCTCCCTGTGTGAGGTGAAGCCCTCCCTGTGAGGTAAAGCCCTCCCTGTGTGAGGTAAAGCCCTCCCTGTGTGGGGTAAAGCCCTCCCTGTGTGGGGTAAAGCCCTCCCTGTGTGGGGTAAAGCCCTCCCTGTGTGAGGTGAAGCTCTCCCTGTGAGGTAAAGCCCTCCCTGTGTGAGGTGAAGCCCTCCCTGTGTGAGGTAAAGCCCTCCCTGTTCAAGGTGAGAGGTCAGGAAACACTCAAGGACTTGGGTCCACAACACAACCAGTGTTGAGTCATTTAAGTATTAGTATTTACATTTACATTTATTCATTTAGCAGACGCTTTTATCCAAAGCGACTTCCAAGAGAGAGCTTTACAAAGTGCATAGGTCACTGATCATAACAACAAGATAGCCAAAAACCATTGCGAGTAGCCAAAACATGAAGCACACATTGTGAACAACCAAAGTAAGTGCCAACGGGAAGAACCATAAGAGCATGTAGTTAAACAAGTTACAATTAAACAACATGAACCGCTATAAGTGCAAGTGTACCTGTGGAAAAAAGCAAGCAACAGTAATAAAAACAATATATCACAGCGAGAACAAAAATGTAAAACAGTTACCACTAACCACAAGAGCAACAAGTCTAGTATAGTATAAGCTGTAAGCATTTCAAGAGCTAAATAAAGCACTTTTCAGCCTCCCCCAGCCCCAGCCTCCCCCAGCCCACCAAGCCCCAGCCTCCCCCAGCCTACCCAGGCTCCCCCAGCCTACCCAGGCTCCCCCAGCCTCCCCAAGCCCCAGCCTCCCCCAGCCCCAGCCTCCCCCAGCTCCAGCCTCCCCCAGCATTGTTCCACCCTGTGATCCAGGATGTTTACCAGGAGAAGGAAACATCATGCAGCGCTCCACAGCCCCGTTCCACCTACAGACTCACTGAAGATATACACACCCTGTTCCACCTACAGACTCACTTTAAATATACACATGACGGGAGGCTGCAGTGAGGAGTCATGACGGGAGGCTGCAGTGAGGAGTCATAACGGGAGGCTGCAGTGAGGAGTCATAACGGGAGGCTGCAGTGAGGAGTCATGACGGGAGGCTGCAGTGAGGAGTCATGACGGGAGGCTGCAGTGAGGAGTCATAACGGGAGGCTGCAGTGAGGAGTCATAACGGGAGGCTGCAGTGAGGAGTCATGACGGGAGGCTGCAGTGAGGAGTCATAACGGGAGGCTGCAGTGAGGAGTCATAACGGGAGGCTGCAGTGAGGAGTCATGACGGGAGGCTGCAGTGAGGAGTCATGACGGGAGGCTGCAGTGAGGAGTCATGACGGGAGGCTGCAGTGAGGAGTCATGACGGGAGGCTGCAGTGAGGAGTCATAACGGGAGGCTGCAGTGAGGAGTCATAACGGGAGGCTTCAGTGAGGAGTCATGACGGGAGGCTGCAGTGAGGAGTCATAACGGGAGGCTGCAGTGAGGAGTCATGACGGGAGGCTGCAGTGAGGAGTCATGACGGGAGGCTGCAGTGAGGAGTCATGACGGGAGGCTGCAGTGAGGAGTCATAACGGGAGGCTGCAGTGAGGAGTCATAACGGGAGGCTGCAGTGAGGAGTCATAACGGGAGGCTGCAGTGAGGAGTCATGACGGGAGGCTGCAGTGAGGAGTCATAACGGGAGGCTGCAGTGAGGAGTCATGACGGGAGGCTGCAGTGAGGAGTCATGACGGGAGGCTGCAGTGAGGAGTCATAACGGGAGGCTGCAGTGAGGAGTCATAACAGGAGGCTGCAGTGAGGGGTCATGACGGGAGGCTGCAGTGAGGGGTAATTGGTGGGCATGAGGACAACAACGGTGTTCATAAACACACGCGCGCTGTCAGATTCTGGGTTTCCACGGCAACTGCAGCATCCACGGCCGCGTGTGTTAACTGCTGCACAGTAACCATGGGGACAGACTACTCGGAAGAGGAGAGTGATGGGAAAGGAGGAAGACGGTAGAAAGGGGGCTGGGGGGGAGGAGGGGAGATGAGAGGAGGGGAGAGGTGAGGAGGGGTGAGGTGAGGATAGGAGGGGAGAGGTGAGGTAGATAACTGATAAAATGCTCAGACAGGAGATACCTGTCCAGGGCTCGACAATAACGATGGCCCGATGGCCCGGGGCCAGTAAAAAGTAACAACGGGACAGTTAAACTAGCAACTCACTGGCCCGATCGGGCCACTGCAAATTATTGATTGAAAAGAAAATTTGCATTGTAAAAGTTAACATCCTTCATATGTTTTGCTATCTGCTAAATGCATAAATAACTTTGCAGCTCGTGGGGCGCAAAGTTGGCAAATCAAGAGTTGAGTAGTGAGTGACGAGTGGTTGTCAAATTGTAATTCTCTAATCTCGATGCATTTTTTAACAACTGGCGTGAGACAATAAAGTGAAGATGGCAGCAAAGTAGAGCTACGAGCTCAAACAGAAGCAACTTTTTTATGGAACGAAGATGCACTGTGTCGTCTGTTGTATGTTCCCGTCTAAGGCAGACAAAAGTGTATATTTTTACACAGGCACCGACAATTTTCGAAAACAATACCTGACCAGCCATGCAAGCAGACAGCCCCTGGTTTGCGTGACAGCTAAGCGGATGGTTGACAATCCATCTTCGAGGCCGTTGACCATGCTGGTCAGGAATTTAAATGTAGATGCCCATCGTGTTATTGCACGACTTATAACAACCGCATATCACGTAATTAAGACGGGCCAGCCGTTCGCCTAGTTTCCCCAGGCAATTGAACTGCAGCAGAAGAATGGTTTCGACTTGGGTACTTAGTATCATACTGATGAAATGCTATGGAAGCTTTTATATATTAGCATTGAGGGACCAGAGGTTTCAGTTTCAGCCAGACAGAGTTGTGCAGAGATAGCTGTCAGCAGGGGAGAGAACACGTCATGTTTGAGGTTAAGTCAATTGTTTTTCTGACTATTACCTTTTAATTTTTTATCACTAGAAATGTGATTTCATTTTTGTTTGTTTTTATATCCAGGATGTGTTTAATAAATGGTTAAATATGTTAACAGAATAACACAACTTATAAGTCTTTGGTTTTGTTGTAACAATGATAAATTACAACTTTTGGAGGGGGGGCCAGTAAAAACTGTCTTGGGGCCAGTAAGTTTCAAACCCACTGGCCCGATGGGGCCAGTGCCAATTTTTTTTAATGTTGAGCCCTGCTGTCTAAGCATTCCACCCAGCTGCTAGTCCAAGCACTTGTCCTCTCAAAGTTGGACTACTGCAACTCGCTGCTCACCGGTCTCCCAGCATGTGCAACCCGCCCTCTCCAGAGAATTCAGAACGCAGCAGCCCACCTGGTCTTCAATCTCCCCAGACGCTCCCATGTCACCCTGTCCTCATCTCCCTCCACTGGCTATCCATCACGGCCCGTATCAGATTCAAGACTCTGGTACTGACCTTCCGAGCGGTGAACGGGACTGCACCCGACTACATCCAGTCTCTCCTCCAGCCTTACACCCCCACCCGCCACCTACGGTCTTCTTCTGACAACCGTCTGGTGGTCCCACCGCTCAAGAGCGCCCGGTCCCAACACAAGCTCTTCTCCTGTCTGGCCCCCCAATGGTGGAATCAACTCCCCACCTCCATCAGAGACACTGACTGACTCCACACCTTCAAGAAAAGGCTAAAGACGCACTTGTTCCGGGAGTACAACGGTACTTAAGAAAGATTTGTTGGATCCGATGTTAGTTTATTTCCTCCATTAACACAATGACACTTATTGAGTGACTTGTTGCACCTGTTGGTTAGTTTTTAACTGATTTAACTACTTGTAATCGCTGTAAATTATATTATTGTTGCTTGCTTTCCTACAGGTACACGCTCGCACTTTTTAGGTTCATGTTGTTTAATTTGTAATTTGTTTAACCACATGCTCTTATGTTTCTTCCGATTGGCACTTATTTGCTTTTCACAATGTACGTTTCATGTTTTGGTTACCCACAATGTTTTTGGGGCTATGTCATTGTTTATGATCATTGAC
The DNA here is from genome assembly GCF_038355195.1 of Osmerus mordax. NCBI lineage: Eukaryota > Metazoa > Chordata > Actinopteri > Osmeriformes > Osmeridae > Osmerus > Osmerus mordax. Next base: position 575,100 of record NC_090057.1, on the reverse strand, counting down.
CTATGCACTTTTCTAATCTCTCTCTAGGAAGTCGCTTTGGATAAAAGCGTATGCTAAATGAATAAATGTAAATGTAGGTGAGGAGGGGAGAGGTGAGGCTGAGGTACGTACTCAATGTAGGTGAGGAGGGGAGAGGTGAGGCTGAGGTACGTACTCAATGTAGGCGAGGAGGGGAAAGGTGAGGCTGAGGTACGTACTCAATGTATGGCTCCGGAGGGTGTCATGTGAGGGGGTGCCGTTCAGGGGGGGCAGTCCTCTGGTCTCTGGCTGGGCTGCTGCTGTCAGGCTGAGAGCTCCAGGGCAGGAGGGCTACGGCTCCCTAGCCTGCCTGGCGTACAGCACCATCCCTGGGGAGGAGAGAGGGGAGGAGAGAGGGCAGGGAGGCCTTCTGGAGGAGCGGGAGGAGGGGAGGAGGGGGGACGGGAGAGAGATGTGTGTGTGTGAGTGGCGGTATATACGTCTCTCCTGTAGTCTTACATAAGAGACATCTGCCTACACTACATGACTATATTACTACATTACTTACATAGGAGCTCTCCCCTTAGGGTAGTGGAATCGAACCAGCAACCTTCTGGTTAATAGCCCGATTCCCTAACTGCTCAGCCATCTGACTCCTGTTATTATTTCCTCACTAAAATAATATGTTAATGCAGTTTCTGATGAATAAAATGTATAAAAATACAAACTTGAGATATGAAACTTAAAGTCCTTTGAACAAAAACACAATAAAAAAATAAATAATAATATTCATTCAAACCGATAGTTTGGAAAATGCCCAATATCGGCCGATAATATCGGCCCGCCGATATATTGGTCGGGCTCTAACACACCAGAGAGCGTCACAACACACAGCTCCTGGTCATGGCTGGGGACACCAGGTTAGGGAAACTTAGTAGTAGTTAGGGCTGCAACAACGAATTGATTAAATCGATTAAAATTGATTATTAAAAGCTTTGGCAACGAATTTCATTATCGATTCGTTGTGTCGCGCGATTATTACGCCACTCAATATGTCATGGAGATGTTTGAGTATTTAAAAAAAAAAAGTAGTTGAGCACGGAGCGGAGGTAGAGGAAAGGCCATCGGAGAGACGCTGTTGAGTAACGTTGTTCTGAAACACTCTGGCGGAGGCAGAGAAATCAGTACGACCCAAGTCATCCAAGGTGTGGGAACATTTCACACTAAATACATTGAAAAAGTGTGTTAATTGACCGAGGTGAAGTTAGTTTCATATTCGACATTCGTCTCACATTCGGAAGATGCTACTTTGCAGCATCACGTTAGGGACCGGGTGAAAACAACCCATACCATTTTGAAAAATTGTATTCCTAAAAATAATATTTTTAGGAATATAATACCTCAAACAGACACCAGAGTATCTTTACAATGTCTGGTATACTTCCACAGGCTTTACTTTTTCAATTAAGTTTCAAATAAAATGATAGAAAATCGCTAATCTTTGAAAATAGCTTAGTCTCGCAAATCTTAACTTTTTTCCAAATTGTGTCAAAAAAATCTTAAATATACACCAGATTATTCTAATAAAGTCTGGCCTACTTCCACAACCTTTCAATTTTCAATAAAGTTTTAAACAAAACTCAAATTGCTCATCTTGGAAAATAGCATTACATCCACACTAAAAATTGTATGCTTGTTTGTGCACATTCTGAAGATTTTTTGCACTGTGAATTTGCAATGTCAGTTCTGTTTTTGAATAAAGGGTTGGAAATTAATGCTTTTTTGTTTTTGTATCCGATTCATCGATTAATCGAAAAAAGAATCGACAGATTAATCGATTATTAAAATAATCGTTAGTTGCAGCCCTAGTAGTAGTACTAGTAGTGATAAAAATAGTACTGTGTGAGTATGGATCCTTGTAGTAGTAGTGGTAGTAATAGTCCTATAGTAGAAGAACTATTGATGGTAGTTAATTTACAGATACATCTGAACTACATTGTAGAGCACATAACTGAAGTACCTGCTGATCCAGGAGAAAATTCAAATACACAGAAAAGGAGGGGGAGAGGGAAACAAGAGATAGTGACAAGGAGAGAGAGAGAGAGAGAGAGAGAGAGAGAGAGAGAGAGAGAGAGAGAGAGAGAGGGGGGGGGGGGGGGGGGGGCTGGAACAGAGGCCAAAAATACCCAACAGGTGCTGAGAATCAAGTTGAGAGTAGCCTGGTGTGTTGGTCAGCACCCTTCATTCAGAAGAAACTGTTACATAAGAGATGGTCATCTTGATCAAGGCCGACTCTCAAACTAAAAAGGACAAACTTTGCTTAAGTAACAGCAGGTGTGTAACAGCAGGTGTGTAACAGCAGGTGTGTAGGGAAAGGAGTGTGAGGGATCGCCAGGTATATCTGTCCCTCTAACACACACACACTTATCTCTCTCTAGCCCTCTCTGCCTCAGTACTCTGTACCTGAGACATTTCAGGTGTGATATTCACAACCGTTTGTGTTCACCGCATCATGTTAACTTGGACACTAAATTTCATCTTGATTGTCTTACGATTCTTACACACACACACAGAGCTATTAGTGGACCCCCCCCCCTCCACACACACACACACACACACACACCTGCTCCCACTTTGTGTCCTCTGGGTTAAACCACTCCACGTCTCTCTCCTCTGGGCTGTCCCCACACACGCTGCTGTCCCCACACACGCTGCTGTCCCCACACACGCTGCTGTCCCCACACGCTGCTGTCCCCACACACGCTGCTGTCCCCACACACGCTGCTGTCCCCACACACGCTGCTGTCCCCACACACGCTGCTGTCCCCACACACGCTGCTGTCCCCACACACGCTGCTGTCCCCACACACACTGCTGTCCCCACACACTGCTGTCCCCACACACTGCTGTCCCCACACACTGCTGTCCCCACACACACTGCTGTCCCCACACACACTGCTGTCCCCACACACACTGCTGTCCCCACACACACTGCTGTCCCCACACACTGCTGTCCCCACACACACTGCTGTCCCCACACACACTGCTGTCCCCACACCAATATCTGGTTCCTTCAGCTCAGGTCCTTAACTGCTGCACCACAGTTCTCCTTCCTCCTTCACTCCCTTCTTGCTTTCCCTCCGTTTCCTTCCCTCCCCCACAGATCCTCTCAGTCTGCAGCAGCAGCTTGTTTCCAGGGAGAGAATGTAGGTCACCCCTCTGTTGGAGCACCCACCTCCCTTTCTCCCCTCACCCCCACCTCCCTCTCTCTCCTCACCTCCCTCTCTCCCCTCACCACCAGCTCCCTCTCTCCCCCACCTCCCTCTCTCTCCTCACCTCCTTCTCTCCCCTCACCACCAGCTCCCTCTCTCTCCTCACCCCCACCTCCCTCTCTCTCCTCACCCCCACCTCCCTCTCTCTCCTCACCCCCACCTCCCTCTCTCTTCTCACCTCCCTCTCTCCCCTCACCCCAAGCTCCCTCTCTCTCCTCACCTCCCTCTCTCCCCTCACCACCAGCTCCCTCTCTCTCCTCACCCCCACCTCCCTTCTCTCTCCTCTCCTCACCTCCCTCTCTCCCCTCACCACCAGCTCCCTCTCTCTTCTCACCTCCCTCTCTCTCCTCACTCTCTCTCCTCACCTCCCTCTCTCCCCTCACCCCCAGCTCCCTCTCTCTCCTCACCTCCCTCTCTCCCCTCACCCCCACCTCCCTCTCTCTCCTCACCCCCACCTCCCTCTCTCCCCTAACCCCCACCTCCCTTCTCTCTCCTCACCTCCCTCTCTCCCCTCACCTCCCTCTCTCCTCACTCTCTCTCCTCACCTCCCTCTCTCCCCTCACCCCCAGCTCCCTCTCTCTCCTCACCTCCCTCTCTCTCCTCACCCCCACCTCCCTCTCTCCCCTCACCCCCACCTCCCTCTCTCTCCTCACCTCCCTCTCTCCCCCTCTCCTCACCTCCCTCTCTCCCCTCATCACCAGCTCCCTCTCTCCCCTCACCCCCCCCTCCCTCTCTCCCCTCACCACCAGCTCCCTCTCTCCCCTCACCCCCACCTCCCTTCTCTCTCCTCACCTCCCTCTCTCCCCTCACCACCAGCTCCCTCTCTCTTCTCACCTCCCTCTCTCCCCTCACCCGCAGCTCCCTCTCTCCCCTCACCTCCCTCTCTCCCCTCACCCCCACCTCCCTCTCTCTCCTCACCTCCCTCTCTCCCCTCACCCCCACCTCCCTCTCTCCCCTCACCCCCACCTCCCTCTCTCCCCTCATCCCCAGCTCCCTCTCTCTCCTCACCTCCCTCTCTCCCCTCACCCCCACCTCCCTCTCTCCCCCAGCTCCCTCTCTCCCCCAGCTCCCTCTCTCCCCTCACCCCCAGCTCCCTCTCTCCCCTCACCAGCAGCAGCGGATGTGACTGAGTGAGTGTGTGTACGCGCGCCTCACGAATGAGGGCGGGAGAGTAGAGTCCATACAGCAATGACCACACACACACCCACCCACAAATACTCTGTCCTGGCAGGACACCTCTCTCTCTCCACACTCACACATCTAACCATTCTGCACTGCATTGCTTAGTCTATACTTTACATTTCCATTTAGAATGTATTTAATCAGGTCGTTTTTGCACTCATCTGCATGCTGACTTAAAACAACCTGCAATTAAAATCTAGGCTGATTAAAATAAATAGATAAAATACATGTTTAGCAGCCTATAAATGGTATTATTGAACAATCTTGTGTTCTGGTCATTAGGTAAATTAGCAGTAGAAGCAGGTCTGCCTACTGTGGGCCCAGACAGGGTTAAGGTCAGACAGGATGGTTTAAGACGAGACACACTGCAGCAGGACTCCTCCTAACCCTAAACCTCCCTACCCTAACCCTCCTTACCCTCCTAACCCTAACCCTTTTTCCACATGCCTCAGGGTCTCAGGTTAACTCCCAGTCTTTGTCTCATCTATATGAAGTGACCTACACTGTAACTAACCCTAACCCTACACTGCAACTAACCCCAACCCTACACTGTAACTAACCCCAACCCTACACTGTAACTAACCCCAACCCTACACTGTAACTAACCCCAACCCTACACTGTAACTAACCCCAACCCTACACTGTAACTAACCCCAACCCTACACTGTAACTAACCCTAACCCTACACTGTAACTAACCCCAACCCTACACTGTAACTAACCCCAACCCTACACTGTAACTAACCCCAACCCTACACTGTAACTAACCCCAACCCTACACTGTAACTAACCCCAACCCTACACTGTAACTAACCCCAACCCTACACTGTAACTAACCCCAACCCTACACTGTAACTAACCCCAACCCTACACTGTAACTAACCCCAACCCTACACTGTAACTAACCCCAACCCTACACTGTAACTAACCCCAACCCTACACTGTAACTAACCCCAACCCTACACTGTAACTAACCCCAACCCTACACTGTAACTAACCCCAACCCTACACTGTAACTAACCCTAACCCTACACTGTAACTAACCCCAACCCTACACTGTAACTAACCCCAACCCTACACTGTAACTAACCCCAACCCTACACTGTAACTAACCTTCACACCACACACAGTGCAGAGAGAGAACTGTGTCAGTGCAGGTCTCACTAGCCTGCCTTGCTCCTGCTTTCCTCTCTTTCCTGAGGAATGTCTAAGACAAGGATACCTGTCCTTGTTGAAGCTCATCTACTCTGCTGTACTGGAATGTTCCAGTAGGATCCTAGCTTGTTGATCTGGTCATGTGTCCCAGTAGGATCCTAGCTTGTTGATCTGGTCATGTGTTCCAGTAGGATCCTAGCTTGTTGATCTGGTCATGTGTTCCAGTAGGATCCTAGCTTGTTGATCTGGTCATGTGTTCCAGTAGGATCCGAGCTTGTTGATCTGGTCATGTGTTCCAGTAGGATCCTAGCTTGTTGATCTGGTCATGTGTTCCAGTAGGATCCGAGCTTGTTGATCTGGTCATGTGTTCCAGTAGGATCCTAGCTTGTTGATCTGGTCATGTGTTCCAGTAGGATCCTAGCTTGTTGATCTGGTCATGTGTTCCAGTAGGATCCTAGCTTGTTGATCTGGTCATGTGTTCCAGTAGGATCCTAGCTTGTTGATCTGGTCATGTGTTCCAGTAGGATCCTAGCTTGTTGATCTGGTCATGTGTTCCAGTAGGATCCTAGCTTGTTGATCTGGTCATGTGTTCCAGCAGGATCCTAGCTTGTTGATCTGGTCATGTGTTCCAGTAGGATCCTAGCTTGTTGATCTGGTCATGTGTTCCAGTAGGATCCTAGCTTGTTGATCTGGTCATGTGTTCCAGTAGGATCCGAGCTTGTTGATCTGGTCATGTGTTCCAGTAGGATCCGAGCTTGTTGATCTGGTCATGTGTTTCAGTAGGATCCTAGCTTGTTGATCTGGTCATGTGTTCCAGCAGGATCCTAGCTTGTTGATCCAGTCATGTGGACAAAGCCCAAAACAGACAGGCTGCATAGCTTTCATGTAGACTATATAAGTCTGTCCTGTGTTTGTATTGCTATAGGTCTTTTAATATGAATGCGGGGTCTACTTGCTGAGGGATGGATACAAAGCGCTCTACAACAACACGGTACGTTGCCGTAGCTCAGTGCGGAAGAGTATGACAATCAATCCACATGGGCTAAACACTGACGGATAATGAAACAGGGTTTAGTTCAACTTGATTTAATGACAGACCTCAGCACCTAGCAAATGACTGGAGACGCCCACATTGAGTCGCCCACATTTGAATTGGCGAAAAACTGTCAATCAAACCGCTATCCCTATGACACAATATAGTATGTCACCTTTGTTATTTGATTGTCGTATAGTAACCATATGACACAAGAGACGAGGTGGGCGAGTGTGAGGCAAGATAAATCAATGAATAGAGGAATTTCAATTATTTACCGAGCTAGAAAGTTGTAAACATAATAACATATAGCAAATGCACACGACAATTCATAACTAGCGATTGCTAAAATGCACACATCCAAATACCACTTTGTTCGATTATAACCAGGAGAGCAAGCAAAATGTTTTGATCCTCTACAACTGTCGTGCGCATTCGGTCCGCAGCTGCTGGGTGAATTTCGGCAAAATGATGTGGTTTGGGTGTAGTTGGCTTACTTACCTGCTTTATTTCTGCAACTTCTGTTGTTAATCTTCTCTTATAACAGGATTTTGGACAACCGCTGTAGAAAAGTATATCGATAGTGAAGACGCAATGTGGCTAGGCTACAACTTGCTAGCTAGTAGTTAACCAGCCTGCGGAGTGGTGCTAGCGAATTTAGCTGACAAGCTAACTAGTCAATTGCCTTGATTTTTTATCTGATAGATTACTAACATAATGCACACAGTAGTGACAATTGTGGTCTACCAATATACTGGAGTATTTGGTTGTGGGTTACTTGGCTAGCTAACTTGAGCTAATGTTGACAAACAACAAACCTACGAGTAAAAATCGCACTGACGAGTTCGCAAGCTAGCTGCAAGCTAGCTAATTCAAAGCTTATCAAAAAATGTTTTCTCCTTGTCCAGATTTACTCCAGTCCGTTGCCGAAAAAATAAAGTTATCCTGGAATCCGTTTCATGGCTGTTTTATAATAGGCATTTGCAGTGTATTAATATTTGAAATCTTTAATTGTCGCGTTGGTCTCTCCTCTCCGCCATTTCCAACATCTCGCTACACAAACAAACAGGGCAGCTCGTGCACGCCAGTGACAGCAGCAGCTCTGTGCGCCTGCAGCCGCGGCGTTCACGAGGAGGGCAGAGATGCTGCTCAATTTTACCGTGCAGGGAGATGTCGCCCACATGGATGGTCGCTATTATTATTTATTTCTCAAATCCTGGGTTTCTAATAAACATATACAATATTAATGTGCAGAAACAGACCTGAAGTGCTCTTTGCATAATATGTAAGGTGTTCATCTCATGTACGTGTCACTGTTATCAAAAGCAAATTACAAGAAATGTTGACAATGTTTTACAAACACATGTGAATGGTACATAGAAAGTTGTTTCGCTGCTTTGTTTTCACGATAAACCCCGCTCCACTAGGGGGCAGAAACGTGGCACATGAGACGGAAGGAAGCTCCATGGTGTAATCCTAGCGCGACGTCGCATTTTTTCAAACACATCGAATTCACAATGGCTGAACCAGAGTGAGTATCTGAATTTGTTTAGGTGCCGATCTAAGTCCATCCTACACTCAACACACTACTAAAATGTGTTATATCATGTTATTTCACGACGTCAGATGAATAGCAATAATGTGCTTCTCGTATTTTTTAATTATGTTGTATAAAATACAGTTTTTGAAATATATCGGTCTCGCATGGGGAACGTACACCTCTGTAGTTGCCAGGTGGCTATAACAAGCTGTATGAGGGACAACATCCCCACCGTAGGCCCGTCATAGTTTTAATCTTGCCTAGATGAACATCAATGTTTCCTAAAATAACGGTGGTTACTATAATGCTTTGTAATGATGTGTAAATAATCCAGAAATGTGTAACAAGAAATGTATAACAAGAAAGCTCGACAAGCAGCTGGTACAGTAAATGAATATTGTAGTTACTAGACTTGTCGAAACAGAATTGGGTTACGTATAGCGATAGAAGTAGCTTTTCCCATTGTCTTTATTGGAATATCAAATATTACGCTAGATGTATCATGCACTAGTGGTATCAACGTTCAACTTCTGTAACTTACCCAGTTCCCACTGACGTTTTGCTCATGGCTCCTTCCAGAGTGAAGAGGGTGATCAAGCTGGTTCCTGAAAACTTGTTGAAGAAAAGAAAAGCGTACCAAGCCATCAAAGCCACACAGGCCAAGCTTGCGTTGTTAGAAAAGAGAAAGGTATGTTGTCTCATAATCTCTGGTAACTTGTCATTATGCATGTGTACAGTAGTTAAACTCACAACGCAGTATAAAAGTGCTATCGAGAAGCAAACCTTTCGGTGGTGCACCTGGAAAAAGCGATGTTTATACGGTGTGTTATTTATGTCGTTGTTTGTCCTTAGTGTGTCCACTTTTTATGCAGCATAAGTCAACACTGTAACGTCCATTATGATGGCGACCTTCTGTTGGGTCAGCCCAGCTTGTGTGTAATGCATGAGGCTTGTCTGTTATCCAGGTATGTAAAGGCAAACCGTTGAAGTTCAAGCGCTTGGAAGACTTTCTGAAGGAGAGCCACCGCAAACACCGCGATGAGACTCGCATCAACAGAGCTCACCGCCGGCCAGCAGCACCACTGCCCCCCGCCAAGAACAGACTGGCCTTCGCTGTTCGCATCAGAGAGTGAGTGGTACCACACACTTGTATCCACAGCAACATTCAAATAGTGCATATGTGGCACAATGGATCCTGGCTCTGGCTAAATCTACAATTGTCCACTACAGATGTACTATTCACAACCTGGATGAGTAACTAGTATAAATGACTGTGATTGGTTGGTTGACAAAAAGTGACATTGACAAGCCGTCATTGTTCAAGACTTTATGAAAAGTTTAACACGTTTCAACAAAAGGCACCTGATCTAGCTAAATGACCAGCTAACCAAACCCAAACCTTCCTTTTCTCATCCCTATTTTGTTCTGTCTCTGTTATTGTTTAACGAGCTGCTTAAGCAGCCCACAGAGCCATGCTCCCGGTGACTATGTTTTGAATGATCAGCAGCGGGGCGGGGGAGGTTAGTCTTTACTCACACACTGACTGTGCTCGTAAACTCGCGCACGCATCAAATTTAAGGGGCATAGGAGAGTGAAATAGTTGCACTGTAGAGCCCTGGCTCTTATTATTGTCAGCGATGGATACTTGCTACGAAGTTGCGCTGACTGCGCTCACCATGCAAACCTTGGGTGGAGGAAGGAGGGTTGTCCTGCAACGGCAGCTGGAGTTGGCATCGTTGCTTTTCGAAGACAGTCGAATGCATTTTACCTTTAGCTGATGCACAACGTTGAGGTGCTTATTCATTGCAATAGTGTTTCCCCCCCTTACAAGAAATTATCTTCGAACCGGGTATCGATCCCCATCCTTACTCTACGATTGTACGACTACAGCTGAATAGCATCTCAACTAGAATATTACATCAATCATTTCAGCTCTGTTGTTGTCCTGTGTTTTCAGTGGGAGGTGTGTTGTGGTGTTAACGTGTGTGCGTACGTGTTTGTGTGCGCGCAGGATCAAAGGCGTGAGCCCCAGAGTGATGAAGGTGGTGCAGATGCTGCGTCTGAGGAAGATCTTCAGCGGGGCGTTCGTTAGAGTCAACAAGACCAGCATGGCCATGCTGAAGATGGTGGAGCCCTATGTAGCCTGGGGGTAAGGGGCTGCTCCAGTATTTTCAGGGTGATGATGATGATGATGATGATGATGGCAGGGTTTCCCGCAGCTAAGGCAGCCGCCTAAGCAACACCCGCCTGCCACTTTAACTACGTTGTGTTACTTCTGTCAGACCGAATGGGTCTGATTCAAAACCCCACCCTACCACCTTAACTAACACACCCTACCACCTTAACACACCCTACCACCTTAACTAACACACACTACCACCTTAACTAACACATTTTCTGAGGGAAACCCTGGATGGTGATGATGGTGACCTGTCATGTTTCAGATTTCCGAACCTGAAGTCTGTGCGCGAGCTGATTCTGAAGAGAGGACAGGCCAAGGTAAACAGGAAGAAGGTTCCTCTCACAGACAACACCCTCATAGAGAAGCACCTGGGTGAGTCCTATACACACAACATGGACGCCGGGGTTTCTGGTTGCTTATATTTCCAATAATGATGTAGTTCATGTACTTGTCAAAGTAGTCAAACAGTGCTTGCATCTGTCGAGTAAGAATCTGAAAATATCTTTTTCACTTAGAAAGCCATGGACGTGGACAAATCAATCACATGATTTCCTTTGATTCCTTGTGATGGATGATTATGACAAACCCTAGACAACGAATCAGAATGAACCTGTGTGTTTCAGGCCAGCATGGGATCATCTGCCTGGAGGACCTGATCCATGAGGTGTACTCTGTGGGGAGGCACTTCCGGACCGTGAACACTTTCCTGTGGCCGTTCCGCCTGTCTGTCGCCCGGCACGCCGCCAGGGACAAGGCCGGGCTGCTGAAGGACATCGGCAACCCTGGTTACCGTGCAACGGACATCAACTCCATCATCCGCCAGCTGAACTGAGACAGAAGGACTCTGGTGTGCCCTGGCTCCGGCAGCGCTGACCTCTGCTTTATTTAATCACACCTTCAGCTTGTGGAGAGGGTGGGAGAGACGCTTCGTATGGACATGTAGCTTGTCTGCTGGTCGTGGGACTTGCTGGGCCTTCCTTGATGGGGATCATCCCTCGTGTTCAGGGGGGTGAACATACCTCAGCAGCTCTGCTATATCCAGGGGCCTTTTGGTGGGAACTGAAAAATTCAGATGTTCTGGAGTTCTACACACGATGACGACTAAGTCATCTTTTGTCAAATGGACAGAATTATGCTTACTTTGTAAGGTTTATGAAAAAGGCAACACTTGTTTGTTTTCCAATAAATAAATAAAATACTAGGAATGTTTAATGCCTAAGTTGTTGAGTTGCAAATATGAATCATATTCAGTAATTATTCAAGTCAGATTCCAGAATTGCTCTGAATTTGAAGTAGTTTGGATCTTCGACCTAAAATGGCGTTAACAGTGTGGGGTGATATGATAGGCTACAGATTGTCCAATCGAATCGTACATACTGTGTTTTCTACGGGGGCTTGCTGTTCTGCGAGATGCGTTTTGCAAAACAATGCAAACATCACCTCAATGTTTATCTGCCGCTGATGTTACAGCCTGTCATAGTCGGTTTAGTGAAAAGTGAGTCACTGCACGGTGGAGGGGGGGGTCGGGTGACGGAGATGCGGCGAGGGGGGGGGGGTCGACATGTCAGCAACGTTTATTTGAAAATATTCTCAATCCCTGTCAGTCTTCAGAGAGATCAAAGCATTGCTGTTTATGATGTTGACACCGTCCGTCCCTCTCGCGCACATCTCACATAGCCGAAATGTGTTAAAAACTACGCATTTATACTTTGCGGTGAGATTGGACTGTTGGACGTTACGTCACTTATTTTAAGGTCAATAAAATGAAAATTTTGGTGATATTGCACAACTCGTCACTTCTAGATGATGCCCATAGGTTGCGACGGAAGACTATTATTAGTCAGTGAAAGCACATGTGTAGAGTGTGTAGACAAGCCAAGGTTGGGCGGTCCAAACCTTGGTTAGTGACATCTTTCCTCCATCCAACGGCGACTGACTCCGGCTCATGGTAGGATTCATATTTCTTTCGTTTAACATGAACCTAAACACCATGGCAAGCTACACATTGATGCGGACGTGATATCGATGTGTTGTAGGTCGGAGCTGCGGTCTGAGCGTGCACATCTCTGATCTCCAAACCCTAAGCGGTCTCACGCGATCGTATGCAGCAAGGAACACGCGGACGTAAGCTCATTAATTATATAGCCAGATAGCTGTTTATCTAGCTCGATTCTTTGAAAACTAATATTCACCGACTTTTGGTGGGTTGCGTGTTGACCAGCTGTCATACAATATGTATTACATTATTTCACAGCTAGCGAGAAAACGGCGTTCCATTGAGCGAAGCAGTGTACTAGTATGTTATATACGTTGGACATAGTGCGGCTTCTTGCCACTATACTGTGTTAGCTAGCCTGAGTTAGCTCGCTAACGCTAGCTAGCTAATTATGTGAATCAGTAGCAAAAGACAATTGAAAAACAAAGCTGTCAGTGTGTCAAGTGAGTCACATTGCGCCAACCGTGTCTGCGACATTTTTGCGTTTGCTAGTTGTGCCTCTGTGTTTCGCCTGCTGTCTGTGAGAATGGAATGAGCGTTCATCGATGTTGCTTATTCACAGTAGAGCATCGCGCTGCAATCACTGGTTCAAAATGGATAGCTGTACTTGCCAACAGCAATCAATTTCTTCCATTTTGCTCAAATAAACTGTAGACGAATGTTTCTGACCGGGGCTGATGTAGGTTGTTGTCTTTCAGATGTCATTCAAGCCAGTTTCTCCATAGCTAATGGTTTTACTGTAATTTGATGGGATATCGATTGAAATATCATAGAATACCTAAAAAGTTTGTCTTGTTGCTACATCGGATTTCTCTTCCGTCAGTCTGCAGCAGTATACTGTACCCTTGGCACCAGTATACTGTACCCTTGGCAACAGGTCTCAAGAGTCACCGGAGGACTTCAGACAGTCTTTTACAGCTTGGAATTAAACTGACCTTTTCAAACAACATACTCAAGTTTTCTCTGTCTCTCTCTTGGTCTCTCGGTCTCTCTCTCTCTGTCTCTCTGTCTCTCTCTTGGTCTCTCTCGGTCTCTCTCTCTGAGACACAGTCTCTATAGGGCAGCTTCAGTATCAGCCATGTAGTTTCATCTTTCCATTAGTTCCGTAACCGATTCTGTGATGGTGTGGATCTCTTTGTCACAGCTTTAAACCTTCCAACACTGTAATCATTTTGTCCTCTTCAGTAATTTCCTGTACCTGATCATGAAAGGGGAAACAAGCTGGGCTCTCTGAAGTAGCGTTATCTCTGGTTGCCAGGCAACGGCTGCCTTCCAAATCTTCCATGTGTGCTTGTTTCAAACAGTTTGTGAGCGGGAGTGAGGTTTGGCAGGCTGGCTGCTTCACTGACCCAACCCTTCATGGTGTAACCAGAGTCAGATTCCTTCCTTGGGACATTCATTTAGAGCCATGCAAGGGGGTAACAGTAGACATGCTAACATGGACTACCCATCTAACTTCTGACCTTTTTATGATTTAGTGATAAGGATGTGTTGGGCTGTTGCTGCCTCTGAGAGACGCTATGCCCAGACAGTACAAAGTCGTCTTCTAAATGAAAAATGAATAAATGTAAGTCCTTCAGTTGCTCAAGATAAATCTGTGGAGAAAAGTATGTTTTTCTTCTGTAATTGTCTGATCTGCTGAACCTTACACTATCTGGTACTTGTAGTGTTAATTTTAACAGACACTTTTATCCAAAGTGAGGAGGGATTTGAACCTGCAGGCTTTTACAGTCAGATGCAGTACCCATCCCCACCTCATCCTGGATGAGTATTTTTCCGTTCCAACCAGACTTTGGATGTTGACCTTTGTCCTTGGTGTCCTACTTGCAGAACGGTGAGACTGTTTTCCTGCTCTCTCACACTGCCTCAAATCTGCCATTTTAAGGAGCTTTAGTTCTTTTTCCATAAATCCCTGCTGAGTTCTCAGGGGTTCTTGATCTAACCTGTTGGAGCAGCTAGAGAAGCAGTCAAGCTGAGCAGGCCTTTTGTACACCTACACACACACACACACATGAGAAAAAGAGAGTGAGAGATTAAAAGATGATGGCTTCTGTGTTGAAGTGCTTCTTAATAGGGGTGGGAATATTGCGGTACCTCATGCTTCGAATCGATTCTTGGGCTCACAAATCGCTAAAAAATTGATTCACGATTTTGAATCTTTTTATTTATTTATTTTTATACATTTGGGAATCGTTAGAAGACTGAATCGCAATTCAAATGTGAATCGATTTTTTTCCCCCACCACTACTTCTTAAGTTCCAGGGTTTCTATTAATGCTGGGGACACACGAAACAATGTTTTTAATTTTATAAGATTTTCAAACTGTGAGAGACCACAAACATGAGGACTAAAAATCCTAGATTTAACCGTTTTGCTCCTATAGTGTGTGGTGTGCCATGATGTGACAAAGACAGCACATCACACACAAACAGATTTTCAACCAGTGTCCCGACTGTGAACACAGGAAATCTACAAAATCTCAAGACTTCAGAATTATTGTATATTTAATTTTATTCTAATCCCACTTAGTACTGCTAGTTTATGTACCTTTAGTATAGATAGTCCACATATTAAAATTTTAGGTATATGTTTATTGTATGCACCTTCCTGCCAAAGCAAATTCCTTGTCTGTGCAAACTTTCATGGCGAATAAATCCCATTCTGATTCTGATTCTGAATAAGCATGGCGGACGATATGCAGGAAGACATTGCAATGATAGTGTTTGGAATGATTTTCACAGAAAATTCACGGGAAAAAAAGAAAAGGGTTTGCTGTTGCCTCAAATGGACAAGCTGCTCCTCCATCTCTGCTGCTGTGCCATGACTGTTATGCTTCCGTCTCCTCTCAGCTTGCTTTCTGATTGGATATTGTTTCGTTTCACGTGATAATCTCCAAAGCGTGCACGGGTTTGTCCTCAGGGTTCCCCCCACACATCAGGATTTCTGATTGTAAATATTCAACATGTACGTTTAGAGTCGGGACACTGGTTGATATTCAACATGTTGAATATTTACGATTCGCGATCGGGCGGCTCCGACGTTCTTCCGAGCAGGTTCGGGGCGTCTTCACCAGGGTGTTAACCAAGCCTTCACCAGGGTGTCTGGGGAGAGAGAGGGCAGGGATGTGTGAGAGAGAGGGAGAGCGATGTTTCTCTATTTTACTTCAGAGAGCCGGATGAGTCATGATGTAAATAATACGTTAATTTAGCTTTTATCCAAAGCTGTGTAGACATGAAGGTGGGGGTGGATTTGAACCTGGGATCTCTTGATCTGTAGTCATACGCTCCACATCATGAGTTCCTTTCATCTCTGTAATAAGCAGAGCTGCAGATGAGTCTCACAGACAGCTTGTCAGGAGTGGATACCTCTGATCTCTCCCTGAGACCGCTGCAGTACCTTGATAGATCTTTGAGAACACTGCAGCTGCAGACGCCAGCTGCAGACGCCTGCTGCAGACGCCTGCTGCAGACGCCAGCTGCAGACGCCAGCTGCAGACGCCAGCTGCAGGGGAGAGGGAGAGAGGGGGAGGGGGAGGTACAGCAGGTACAGGTGACCACAGCAGGCCAGGTGATTAAAGGGCTCAAATTTGACTCACTGTTTTCAGCCCTTTTATATTTTGCTGTCTGGTGAACGGTGGGATTTGACCTAGGAATATCCATTTTCCTCAGACTAAATACTGCAGTTGAATTCTGAAGGTTGTACAATCTTATCTGTTGACCCAGACATGTCAAGTAAAACCCAGACCCCCATCCTAAAGCAGCTCCATATCATCACACATCAGACTTGTTGCCCCTGGCTGCAAGTCACATGACACGTCGTAACGGTGGCCAAGGTTACTTCTTTCTGACTGAATGAGTTGGTTAGAAAGATGGTTGTCGGATTTCTCCATCTGTTCCTGCGGAGGGCTGTGGTCTGAATGTGGTCTGGACCTTTACATGTGTAAAGACCTTTACATGTGCCGCTGTTTGGAAATTTCGATTCAATATGCTTACATTTGATTCCAGTTTGCTGTTTAGTGTTACTTGTTTCTATTTGACTGTGATAGGCAGTTGTGTTGAAAATCCCAATGCATCAAAACCTTGAAAAGTTTTTCTTGCAGTTTAGTAAACCCATTGTAAAAAAAGAAAAGATTTTGAAATTTGTGAATCCATATGAATCGCTAGAAGACTGAATCGCAATTCAAATGCGAATCGATTTCCCCCCCACCCCTACTAAGAAGTGAGATTTGGAGGACTTTGGAGGTCCACTCAGTGGACCTCCAAAGTCCTCCAAATCTCACTTCTTTACATGAATATTTGACAGTTAAAGTGTGTCATTTACAGCTCCTGGCTTACACGCACACTGAAGTGGGAAACATGACTGTACAGAGTGTGTGTTTGTTAAAGCTAACTAACCTTGATCCTTGGAACGGCTGGTCCTTGTGTAACGGCTGAAGACAGGAGAGGTTAGTATTGTCTCATGTTTAGTTTGACAGGGTCAGCTGGTGAATGAGTAGGCCCCAAGGATGTCTATTCGAGGAAAACAGTCAACCTTTTTTTACTGGTGTCATTTTATTATTGTACCGTCCTGTTCTTTACAGGTACCTCATTTACAAACTGACCCTTCACACACACACACACACACACACATTCTCACACACGCACACACACACTCTTCTTTTACACATGCACCCAAACACATTACCACTGAACCGGTCTGAGCTAATCAAATCTCACCAGTCACCTCACCCTAGAGCCTTACCAACACACACACACACTCACTCTCACACTACCTCTCTCACACTCTGTCTCTGTCTTTAAGTTTCTGTTTGCTCTCTTCTCTCCACCGGAAAACAAGGAATCCCTCAGCAGGAAAGCTGCAGCATTGTGTTGGTATGAGAGATGGAGTTGCATTAGTACCCTTGGAGGTGTAGATGTCTGCATGTGTGTTGTAGTAGGGTTAGTGTGCAGGGAGTCCAGAACCATTCGGAATCCAAATATTGCTTGTAAGCGAGAGGGTTGATGATAGTTTGGGTAGTGGCAGCACAAACATATCAAGGGATAATGTTCTGTTGTCTTAACATGTTCTTTATACTTTTACAAAACAACGACTTGGGATTTATGAAAACTTTTATATTATTTTAGCTTTGCTAACAGTGTTATGAAAATATGATTTTTTTGCAGGTTGTCCCTTTGTCGGATTGGTCCTTGTGAGGGAGCCACGCCAACTGTCTGATTGGTCCTTTTGAGTGAGCCACGCCCCCTGTCTGAGTACTAAGAGAGTGTTTCTGGGTGAGGACGACAAACGTCGTCTACTGAGGAGGTAAGACCTAAGACACTCATCTCGTCTCCCTCTCTCCCCTGTCTCCCTCCCCCTCTCTCTCCCCTGTCTTTCCCTCCCTCTCTCTCTCTCCTGTCTCTCCCTCCCTCTCTGTCTTCCTCTCTCTCTCCCCCCTCTCCCTCCCTGTCTCCCCCTCTCTCCCCTGTCTGTCTCTCTCTTCCTGTCTCTCTCTAGCTCCTTCGCTTCCTCTGTACTTCTATATTAGTGTGTGTGTGAGATTACCTCTGATCATCTCTGTCTTATCTTTGGACTGTGGCAATAACTGGAGCTCCAGTTTAACCAGACAGTCACATTCCAAGGCTGTTGGAATCTCAGGGCAACTGGGTGTAAAGTGTTTTAGTTAAGGTTCACCTTGAGGTTGCATTACTATCAGACTAACATAGGCAGTCAAATTAAAGCATGAATTTCTTTCTCTCTCTCCCCCCCTCTCCTGTAGCCCCTCCCCCATTGTGACCTGGTACATCCCTATGGGTGATCATCCTCCCCCAGCATCCTGATCTCACCTCAGGAGCCCCCCCCCCCTCTCTCCACCCCCACGCCCCGCAGCACCATGGGAGACGTAGTGCAGATGCACTTCTCCACGGTGGACTATGTGATCTTTGCCGTGCTGCTGGTGGCGTCTACGGGCATCGGCCTCTTCCACGCCTTCTCTGGCGGCCGCCAGCGCACCACGCAGGAGTTCCTGCTGGCCGACCGCTCCATGGGCTGCTTGCCCGTGTCTCTGTCCCTGCTGGCCACCTTCCAGTCGGCCGTGGCCATCCTGGGCGTGCCGTCAGAGGTGTACGCCTTCGGGACGCAGTACTGGTTCCTGGGCTGCTCCTATTTCCTGGGGCTGCTCATCCCCGCCCACGTGTTCATCCCTGTGTTCTACAGGCTCCGCCTCTCCTCTGCCTACGAGGTGAGGGGGCAGTGTGTGTGTGTGTGTGTGTGTTAGACAGGAGCAGGGTTGGAGTGTCAACCTACAGGAGGGTAGATTTCACTCCAGTTCTCAGCATCACTGTCTCCTCTCTAGCTACAGGAACACTTCCAGTCATACACGGCTCTTTGTTAGGAGTCCTCCCTGCAGAGATGAATAACTCGTCTTGTGTAATCTGGTGTTTCTGTGTAGTATCTGGAGCTGCGCTTCAACAAGACTGTTCGCATCTGTGGCACCATCACCTTCATCTTCCAGATGGTAATGATGGTTTTATTTTGTGTGTACCTATTATGTATGTGTCTCCAACAAGTATGTTTGTGTGTAGTGATGTGCATTTTAACGTGTGTGTGTGTGTGTGCGTGCTCTGCAGGTCATCTACATGGGCGTGGTCTTGTATGCCCCGGCCCTGGCTCTCAACGCAGGTAAACACCATGACCCTCACCTGCAGACACTGGTGTAGAACACCTCTCCCCGCAGTGGAACACCTCTCCCCGCAGTGGAACACCTCTCCCCGCAGTGGAACACCTCTCCCCGCAGTGGAACCTCTCTCCCCGTAGTGGAACCTCTCTCCCCGCAGTGGAACACCTCTCCCCGCAGTGGAACCTCTCTCCCCGCAGTGGAACACCTCTCCCCGCAGTGGAACACCTCTCCCCGCAGTGGAACATCTCTCTCCGCAGTGGAACATCTCTCCCCGCAGTGGAACCTCTCTCCCCGCAGTGGAACCTCTCTCCCCGCAGTGGAACATCTCTCTCCGCAGTGGAACCTCTCTCCCCGCAGTGGAACCTCTCTCCCCGCAGTGGAACCTCTCTCCCCGCAGTGGAACCTCTCTCCCCGCAGTGGAACCTCTCTCCCCGCAGTGGAACCTCTCTCCCCGCAGTGGAACACCTCTCCCCACAGTGGAACATCTCTCCCCGCAGTGGAACACCTCTCCCCGCAGTGGAACACCTCTCCCCGCAGTGGAACACCTCTCCCCGCAGTGGAACACCTCTCCCCACAGTGGAACCTCTCTCCCCACAGTGGAACACCTCTCCCCACAGTGGAACACCTCTCCCCGCAGTGGAACCTCTCTCCCTGCACTTTGTGATTTTGTTTTTGACTTTCACCTGCAGTTACCGGCTTTGACCTGTGGGGGGCAGTGATGGCCATGGGCCTGGTGTGTACTCTGTACACCACACTGGTGAGTCACCTGTCTCACACAGCTCACAAGATCACATGTAGTTTGTCATGTTGTCGCTGCTCCTGCTAAAGAGTTCTTCCTGGGGCAAAAAGTTCATTTAAAACAGCTTATCGTACCCCCCCCCCCCCCCCCAGGGAGGTCTGAAGGCGGTGATGTGGACGGATGTGTTCCAGACTGTAGTGATGTTTGCGGGCCAGCTGGCCGTCATCGTGGTGGGGGCCGCCAGGCCAGGCGGGGGGCATGGCCGAGGTGTGGAGGAAGGCTGTGAACGGGAGCCGCATCGCTGGCCTGGAGTGAGAACCTCCCCCATCTGACCCTCCCCCCTCCCCCATCTGCCATCTGCCCCCCCCTCCCCCATCTGACCACCCCCCTCCCCCATCTGACCTCCCTCCCTCCCCCATCTGACCTCCCCCCCCTCCCCCATCTGACCTCCCCCCCTCCCCCATCGGACCGCCCCCCCTCCCCCATCTGACCTCCCTCCCTCCCCCATCTGACCTCCCCCCCTCCCCCATCTGACCTCACCCCCCCTCCCCCATCTGACCTCCCCCCCTCCCCCATCGGACCGCCCCCCTCCCCCATCCCCTTGACCTCCCTCCTCCCCCATCTGACCTCCCCCCCTCCCCCATCTGACCTCCCCCCCTCCCCCATCGGACCGCCCCCCCTCCCCCATCTGACCTCCCCTCCCTCCCCCATCTGACCTCCCCCCCTCCCCCATCGGACCGCCCCCCTCCCCCATCTGACCTCCCTCCCTCCCCCATCTGACCTCCCTCCCCCATCTGACCTCCCCTCCCTCCCCCATCTGACCTCACCCCCCTCCCCCATCTGACCGCCCCCCTCCCCCATCTGACCTCCCCCCCTCCCCCATCTGACCTCACCCCTCCCCCATCTGACCTCACCCCCTCCCCCATCTGACCTCACCGCCCCTCCCCCATCTGACCTCACCCCCCTCCCTCCACTAACTTGCTGTCTACAGTAGTAACTGTAACTGTCTCCCTCAGCCTGAACCCTGACCCCCTGGAGAGACACACCTTCTGGACCCTGGGGCTGGGCGGGGTGTTCCTCATGCTGGCCCTGTACGGCGTGAACCAGGCGCAGGTCCAGAGATACCTCAGCTCTCGCACTGAGAGCGCCGCCGTCCTGTGAGTACGAAGGGTCATGTGACCTCTGCTGCTCTATGATGTTACCATTGCTGCTCTACGATACTGACTGTGTGTGTATGCTGTGTGTGTGTGTGCGCTGCAGGTCATGCTACGTGGTTTTCCCCTGCCAGCAGCTGGTGTTGTGTCTGGGCTGTTTGATGGGCCTGGTGATGTTCGCTCGCTACGGAGAGGACAGCCCTCTGGACAAGGGCTACGTCAAGTCCAACGACCAGGTCACATCATCACATCCAACACACCTTAGCACTGTGTACTGTATTATGTCCATTCAGCAGATGCTTTTTACAAAGACTGCATGTAGAATGTTCAGCAGACACAGAACTGTGCCCTCTGACCCCGCCCTCTGACCACGCCCTCTGACCCCGCCCTCCTGTCCTGCAGATGGTGCTGTACTTTGTGATGGACGTGTTGAGGGATCTGCCCGGCCTGCCCGGCCTGTTTGTGGCGTGTCTCTTCAGTGGAGCCCTCAGGTGAACCACAGCCTTAGACAGCATCTCTCTCTGCCAGACTCTCCATCTCCCCAGTCTACAGGGAACCTGGGTCGGTTCTAGGACGTTCTGTATGGACGTTCTGATTGGATCCGAAGCGGAACCAGAATGTCAGAGCATTAGCAACAACATTAGCAAGCCAAAACTCTTTCTAGCATGTGTATTGACAGGGAGAGCCTAACCTGTCAGCTGTGTTGTCGATGCCTCGAGAGAGAGAGAGAGAGAGAGAGAGAGAGAGAAGAGAGAGAGAGAGAGAGAGAGAGAGAGAGAGAGAGAGAGAGAGAGAGAGAGAGAGAGAGAGAGAGAGAGAGAGAGAGAGAGAGAGAGAGAAAAGGAAGTGACCAGAGCTTACCGTAAAGTAGTATCTCGGGCCGTACAATGTGTATGACGTCAATGACATTTTTTAAGACAAAACAGCGACTTTAAACACATCTAACACCAGCAGTGTGTATTTATTTTCCTCCCCTTTCCAATGCAACAGTCAAATGACTCGACAAAAAATTATATCCTGAGAAAAGTGTATTTTGAGGGGTATAGCTCCATAGTCTGCACTCGCCCGTTAGCGCCCTCATATGGAACTAGAATTGAACTGCAACCAGTCCAGACCCTATTAGACATTCCCTGCTAGAGTCTATCATAGGTCTAGATGAAACGGGTTAGGCTACTGAGAATGTTATTTTTCATTTGAATGTTTATGCTGCGGACGGAAAATTAACTTGCGACATCATTGCGTTATAATCGATTCTGGTCGGCACTGCATCCATGCAGCATCGTCCATGTCTGCATCGCCATGCATCCATTAATTGATTAATTTCAACACCCCTACAGTAGTATAATAGTAGCCTTCTCCCCATGGCAACACCTCTCCCCGTTTCCCTGCAGCACCATCTCGTCAGCGTTTAACTCCCTGGCGACGGTAACCATGGAGGACCTGATCAAGCCCCACTTCCCAGCGATGACGGAGGCCCGAGCCACGCTGCTGTCTAAGGGCCTGGGTGAGGCGCAGTTCCCCTCACCCCCACAGGGGGCAGCACTTACCTCACACAGGCTGCTGTCTAAGGGCCTGGGTGAGGCGCAGTTCCCCTCACCCCCACAGGGGGCAGCACTTACCTCACACAAGCTGCTGTCTAAGGGCCTGGGTGAGGCGCAGTTCCCCTCACCCCCACAGGGGGCAGCACTTACCTCACACAGGCTGCTGTCTAAGGGCCTGGGTGAGGCGCAGTTCCCCTCACCCCCACAGGGGGCAGCACTTACCCTCACACAAGCTGCTGTCTAAGGGCCTGGGTGAGGCGCAGTTCCCCTCACCCCCACAGGGGGCAGCACTTACCTCACACAAGCTGCTGTCTAAGGGCCTGGGTGAGGCGCAGTTCCCCTCACCCCCACAGGGGGCAGCACTTACCTCACACAGGCTGCTGTCTAAGGGGCCTGGGTGAGGCCGCAGTTCCCCTCACCCCCGACAGGGGGCAGCACTTACCTCACACAGGCTGCTGTCTAAGGGCCTGGGTGAGGCACACTTACCTCACACAGGCTGGCCGCTGACAACCACGTCACCATTCAGGATTTAAATTCACATTTAAGCTCATATTATTTATGTTTCTGTAGTATTTAATAGATGTACATATAACTAC
>NC_090057.1:524756-551898 GCF_038355195.1 Osmerus mordax | reverse complement strand
TTTGTGTGTGTGTGTGTGTTCTTATGCCCGTGTATGTGTATTCTGATGTGTGTGTGTTCCTCAGAGCCTCTGGTCTCCAGGCTCTCTACTCTCTGTCCTACATGTGGTACAGCGCTCTGAACTCCACCACTGTGGTGCTGGTGGGGCTGCTGGTCAGCATGCTCACCGGTAGGACACATACACCCGTACACACACATACACCCGTACGTACAAACACACACCTGTACACAACTGTACACATAGGGCCCATGCAGGAGCTAGTCTAACCTCACCCCCCCCCCCCCCCCCCCCCCCCCCCCCCCCCCCCCCCCAGGGCCCATGCAGGAGCGTGACCTGACCCCCGGTACAGTGTTTCCTGTCCTGGGCACGCTGCTCTTCTTCCTGCACACAGCACCACCGAGACAAGCTGTGCTGCGTCACCCCACTCCTGCACAAGGTATATACACGCTACATGCATACACGCTACACTAGGGGTGGAACGGTACATGTATTCGTACCGAACCGTACAGTACAGGCGTCACGGTTCGGTGCATGAAATTACACATTCAACTTCTCCTTACAGTGCTTAACCAGCCATTAGATACACATACAAATAGGGCCCAAAAAATTTCTGACGCAATCAGAATTTACATGTCATCTTCAATGCGCCGTATTCACTCGTAGAGGAACATGGTTTGTTTTGCTTTTCCCCTCCGTTGTACTGAACTCATAACGAACCGTGATGTCTGAACCGAACCATGACTTCAGTGTACTGTTTCACCCTACGCTACAACCGCATACGCATACACGCTACATGCATACACGCTACATGCATACATGCTACACCGCTACACGCATACGCATACACGCTACATGCATACACGCTACATGCATACATGCTACACCAAACGCATTCACGCTACATGCATACATGCATACACGCTACATGCATACACGCTACATGCATACATGCTACATGCATACATGCTACACGCATACGCATACATGGTACATGCATACATGCTACATCGCATACACGCTACATGCATACACGCTACATGCATACATGCTACAACTCTGTAGCCTCCATAGCTCTGTCTGCAGCCTGTGATGTGTGTGGATGTGTGTGGATGTGTGTGCAGGCCAGACCCCTGGACAGCCTGCCCTATCAGATGGCCCAGAAGGACAGCAATGGGGTGGGGCTCACCAGGGAGGGGGAGAGGCTGGAGGAGGGGGAGGAGAAGAGAGGAGGCGTGGAGGACAAAAGAGGAGGAGAGGTGGAGGACAGAGGAGAGGTGGAGGAGAGTGTTACCCCTAAGCCTTCCTGTCTGCTCGCTCACATGGTGCAGGAGACAGCCTTGTGACCCATGACCCCTCCCCACACACACTCTGCCCCACCCCACACGACCCCCCAGACCTCCACCCTCCACACCCCAGAACCACCACCCATGCCCCCCTGCAGCTCACCCTGCCCCAGGGAGAGAGCCCTCGGGGGGCAGCAGGGCCAGGCGATGCCCCTGGATGACTCCAGAGGTCCAGGGCGCTGAGAAAGGCAGGAAATAACCAACACGCTCCAGTATTCAATACACGCCATCTTGAATTCACTGACCTCTCTGAAACACCTCCCCCTGAAGGTCACCTGTCAGTCATGAACCTCCAGCAGAGGGGAGGCCAGCATCAGTCTGCAGGAGGGAGGACCTGAAGACGACACCACGCCGCCTCTCTCTGAGCCCAGAGGAGCAGCAACTCTGTCGCTGGCCTGAGGCCCAGAGGAGCAACTCTGTCGCTGGCCTGAGGCCTCCAGCTGAACCTGACAGGGCTCACAGCTGGAGACAGCCCTCAGGGTCCTGCACGTTCAGGACTGACCTGCTGGAACCTAAACACACATCACTGTGAGTACGGACCCACTGCAGCACCTCACTGGAAGGAGCAGTAACTACCATGTAACCATAGTAACACCTGCAGTAACACTAACTACATAGTAACTCCTGAGCAGTTACACTTAGCGATACAAGTTATACATGAGGGAAACTTGGTATGGGGGAAGGGGAGCTGTCCTGGGCCCCCCTCACCCCCTCCCCCCCCTCCCCCATCCTGGGCCCCCCTCACCCCCTCCCCCATCCTGGGCCCCCCCTCACCCCCTCCCCCCATCCTGGGCCCCCCCTCACCCCCTCACCCCCCCTCCCCCCATCCTGGGCCCCCCCTCACCCCCTCCCCCATCCTGGGCCTTCTTACACTTGTGTAACAACCTATAACATAAAGACACCTATAACAGTAAATACAGTGTTGTTACTGTAAGTCTGACTGTTACATGGTAGTTAATGTAACCTCAGTGTAAGTGTTGCAGGACCCCACTACCAGAATCAGGATCAAATACATAGTACTTCTTCATACTTGACTAGTTATAAAGTAATATAGTATTATTCTCTTATTTTTGTAGAGACGAAGTAGATGATGATTCTATGAACGATATGAAAATATATAAATATGTATAACAAACACGTTGAAATGTCACACTAGATGCTTGACCGAATGCACATTAATAACAGATGTAATAATGTTATGATTTGAATCTTACAACTCTTCTAGTTAGTCTGCTCCTCGCGGCCTTCGTTCAGATGTTGGTTCACATGTTCGCCTCCAAGCTGCTGTAGTAAGTACTAGGAGACTTGTACAGATGTTGATTCTGTAATGTAGAAGCACAATAAATCACAAGAGATCACCTGGAGCCCCAACTACTGAGATCACCTGGAGCCCAACTACTGAGATCACCTGGAGCCCAACTACTGAGATCACCTGGAGCCCAACTACTGAGATCACCTGGAGCCCAACTACTGAGATCACCTGGAGCCCAACTACTAAAGCCCCCACACAGGGCTGGACCACTATCAGGCCAGATCTCTCTGTCCATGCTTGACCTTGTCTGACGGTGTAGAGGCAGTACAGGGACAGCTGATGGTTCAGGAGTTCAGGCCTGAACTCCTTGCAGCATCCACCTCTCCTCACGCTCTCTACACACATCTTGATGTTTCGAGGAGACGCTTTTCCAATGATTTAAAAATGGGGAAAATCTACAATGTTTTGTAAGATGTTTAAAAAGTGCCCATTTTAATCTGATATTGTCAATGTTGTAGAAGTTGAAGTATTTAATTTAGGTTAACACCAATGTAGTTGTTTTATGAAGTGCATACATGTTTTAATGAGTTTGTCTGTCGTGAAGCGAGTGAATCTTGTTAGCTGTTGTCTGGTTTGGTTCAGGGTCATGTGTTTTCATGTTTTGGAATCTCGAGAATTCAAGAATGAGCGGACACCATTCTGTTCCATCGTGGGACATTCTACTCACTAGTCTGAGGAGTTCAAGTCTGTTTTGAACTAGAGGCATGTGTTTTTCAATTCCAGATTAATCCTAAACCTGGACTGAAAATAATCTGGAATTAGGAGAGGCTTTTAGTCAAGGATATCGGGTTTAATCTGGTCTGAGAAACTGGTCCCATGCTGATATCTGCTGTCCTCTTCCTTTCATGTTGTTGTCATGGTGGTGGACCAGTGTTGTTGCTTCCACAGGGACATGTCTGGTGTGCCTGTTCTACCATCCCTGTCTGAGAGGAGCTCCTCTTGGTGTTTCACGCCAAAGCCAGTTCATGTGTGTTTTGTGTTTATGGTTTGGGGCAGTTTAAGTGTTTTGATATCGTAAACTATCTAAATCTTAACTGACCTGTCAGCTTTCTACTGGTTTTCCAAAGAATAATCTTGACCTGAGTTTAAGTTCTCCAGTAACATTTCCTACCTGCCTTATGCTGTATCGACCTTATGAGGAAACGGAAGAGACACGCACAGCCTACACCAGTAGCCGCTTGTTAGTGAAGCAAAAAAAGTGATCGTCCAGAAGGCAAAACTACCAGGCAGTCAAATGATTAAAACCCCCGAATGTTTCACACAGTAAACATGTAAACACAGACCCCATGATGTGATCATTCATCCTCACAAAAAATACCTCATTGTTGTCCAAAGCATATAGAACGTTAACTCGTTTTGTGTTGATGCTAGCTGTGTTTCTACCTGAAGAGGATATAGGCCATAGGTTTCATCCTTAATATTGTCATACTGAAGTTTCATTTCCGAATGAGACTGCTGTGAAATATTTCTATATGCAAGGACCATAAAATGTTATTTGTGAATAGACGGCAGAATTGGTAATACTTAGACGGTTATTTGGGTGGCGCCTTCTCAGTTTCCTAGCCATCTGGGGTTCAGTAGTGGCGTCAACCAAGCTAGCATCTTCGCCCTGCTTTATGGCCTGTGCCATATTCTTGCCGAGACAATCCACTAACGAACAACATTTTTATGGTCCCTAGAGGTTATTTTTCGACTCCTTTTTAGTGACATATTGTGCCAGATACCTTGATATTTTCTTATGTAGAGTATAGGCACTGAACTCTTTTCCATGTTCCTTCTTCATACCTGAAATTACTTGAAGTGTGAATCTGTGCTTTAATCCTTTATATTTTAGAGACCATCTCTTTCTTAAACAACCCAAGTGCTTATTAGTTATTGAAGATAAAAAAAACTACAAAAAAAACTCTATAAGCACATTTAGAACCACACTGTTTCCTGGCCTAGTCGGAGATTAGACATGGAGGTCTGGCGAAGACAACTGACACTTGATCAGTGGCGGTTCTAGACACATTTTGCAAGGGGGGGGGGGGGCAGTGTTTAATCAGAGGGGCACATTAAAAGGCGGAAACAAATTATATTTAAACAGTAAATACTTTAATTTTGCCTTACATTAAAATCATACTAACGGCTCTGGCCTCTCCCTCTTCCAGCTCCTCAGCTCTCTCAATACCTTGATATGTTTCTCTCACTTTTTTATTTACTGGGGCAAAAAAGCCTGCAATGTCCCTTCCATGTTTCATGATGACTACTAGAAGAAGAAAAAACAACGTAAAATTAAAAATCATTTTATTATTCAGTCAGCACAGGGGGGGGACAGGGGACATTTTTACAGGGGCACTGGCCCCAGTAGGCCCCCGTGTAGAACCGCCACTGCACTTGATGAATAAAGGCTGTGATTGTGGCCAGGTGTAGTGACTACAGGCCAACTCATACATTCACCAGTTGTGCAGTTGAGATGAAGTGAATCCACTGGAAACTCGCTGACTTCACCGTCATCAAGGCAGAACTGTAAACCCTAACCTAACCCGGTAAACCCTAACCCGGTAAACCGCTGATATAGAACGAGGCCAAACTACACCAGAGAGCGCGAGGAAACATACCACAGTAATTTCAAAAACGATAATAAATATTATCCCTGTTGATATTTATTATCATGTCCGTTGATCTGACGTTTTGTCTATCTTCTTCGTTCGTCAGAATTCTTTCTCGTCATTTGCATTCCAAAACAAACCTTGAGCAGTGGTGCGGCCGGCTGCTCAAGTTGTGCCTTCATAATATCTGTTGTGATTATATTTTTTATACTGTTGGATGTGGTAAACAGTGAGCAGAGGTGACGGTATATTTGAGAGAACACCACAGTGGTTTTACTTTGACTGAAGCAGATTCACGGATCCAGATGATGTTAGTCTTGATCACGACACTAAAGCTTTACAACACCTCACATTAAGATTACACCACCTACCATGGAAGTGCTTACCAGAACTTCCCCTGTTAGACCACCCTCCCCTCCCCCATAGCAAGTTTCACTTGTGTAATAACTTGTAGGCCTGCCACTAAACCACAATGATGTGTAACTACATAGCGGTTCCTGTGCATCTACAATGTTACTATAGGTAGTTAATGTAAGATTCATGTAAAGTGTTGATGAGGATTTTCCAAATGACCTGTAATGCCTTGCTGGTGGGACCTGCTGTGTGGTAGTTAGGGTCATCTGTTGGGCAACTGTCATTAAATGTCCTCTGTTTTATAACTGGATTAATTATTGTGAAAAGACTATTGTTGTCTTAAAAAATAAAGTCGTTTTGATTGCCATTTTGTTGTTGGGATGTAATGGGGAGTTAATCTGGTGGACATCAACCTGTCTGCTGCGTGTCAAGGCTGGCTCCTTCTCCTCTGGCGGTCGACTTGTTCCTCCCTCCCTTTCTCAACCCTCCCTTCCCCCATCTCCTCACCCTTCCTTCTCTTGCCCTCTCCTTCATCACCCTCTCTCTCTCCCTCCTACCTCTCTCTCTCCCCGTCTTGTTTCCAGACGACCTGCTCTTGCAGGGGAGTGGGGGCCGCTGGGCTCCATAAATCCAGCAGTGTTCAGCAGTGTTCTGTCTCTAATGAGCTGAAGATACTGAAACTATGTTGATTATCTCCCAACATGAAGGGAGGCAGTACAGGGTTTGCTGGCACAAATACACATTTTGCTGATACACATAAAAATTTACTGCAACTTATTTTAAAACCAGTCCATTTTTTTTGTGGGGGGCGAGACTTTCATCCATAGAACCCACATTTGAGCTTGAAGGTTGTGATGGTGACTGGATCTTACCCATTCATAAGGAACCGCTGAGAGTGGAGTGGGACGTGATGGTTTATGTTGTTGCTTCTGATGTGACTGAGCTGGTTCTCACGTCCGTACACCCCTAAACAGCCTGCCCTCTTCTCCCTCTGCAACCCCTGCCCTACTCCTGGACGCTGGCGGAGGACCCAATGACTCATTCAGATCAGGAGGGGGTCGAGGGGGGGGGGGGGGGGGCACGGGATGAGGGGGGGGTCTCCCCTAAGGCAGATTTATAGAAGTAGCCTTGAACACCAGATCAGCTCTGATGGACCTGAGCCCAGGCTGGAGGAGGAGGGGGGAGAGGAGGAGGAGGAGGAGGAGGAGGGAGGGGGGGGGGAGAGGAGGAAAGAGGGGATGAGAGGAGGGATGGAGAAGAGGAGGAGATGCTGTGAGTCTTGTTCATTCGTTAGAATCACGTGTTCAACTCAGCAACGCCGCAGTTTGAAAGATATGCGCTGCTTGTCTGGACTGTGGAGTCCCAGCAGGGTTGCACCATGTTAAAGTGCACTTTCTGGAGATGACAGAGATTCTTAACATTCTGTCTCAATATTGCTCAAGTTTTTAAAAGTGCCATTATGGGCCTTTAACTCTCTTCAGGGAGGTGATTAATGCAAACATCCGCTGGTTTGATGTCTATTGCGGTATGTCTTCCTTCATCTAAGCAGTTATTACAGTGCTAATATCCTTGGTCACGGTTCCCGCAGCTGAAAGCTTGTCTGCCAAGTGTTCCTATAACAATCCTCCCTTTAAGGTTATCAGTCTGTCCGTTCTACCCCTCTCTCTCCCTCCTCTCTCCCCCCTCCTCTCCCCCTCCTCCTCTCTCCCTCCTCTCTCCCCCCCCTCCTATCCCCCCCTCCTCTCTCCGCCTCCTCTCTCCTCCCCCCCCCTCTCTCCCCCTCCTCTCTCCCCCTCCTCTTCCAGTCACCCACACCACCGCCATTCCAAAACAAGGCGCACAGCAAAGGGATAACCATACACTTTAATATCCATCTCAAACATAAACACATGATTGTTTAACATTGTAATGAAAGTCATAACATGTGAAAACAACCTAATTCTGCAGATCTCCTAGGTGAGTATGACAATATTTGATTTCTATGTGCATGGTCTAATTTATATCAGACTTCATGACTTCAAAAAGTGTTTTTGGCACAAGCATTTTTGTAACATTGACGTTCAGAGTACATTATTAACGCGTAGAAGGTTATGTTTAATGTTAGACAGGCCCTGCTCAGCTGCTTGTGATGAGAGACCAGTGCAGATAAGAATCCTGTCATCCTGGTGGAGGTTTCATGTATCCCAATATATCCCATAATTACTCACAACCATCTCAAGCCCTCAGAAGTCTCTAGAAGTTTGATGTAGAGCTCCGGATCATTCTGTCATGACCTCTGACGTAGGGGTCAGTGGGTGTGTCTCCCCTGAGACTGACGACTGATTGGTCGACACGCCTGTCAGTATCTCCCCCACACTGCCACAGTACAGCAGGGAGCGCATGGGCCACTTCTGCAGGAGACAGGCTGGGTTAGCTGAGTCAGGAGGTTAGAATCTCCCCGTCTGTCCTCCCCTCAACCCCACCCTCATCCTAACTTCAACCCCCCCCCCCCCCCCCCCCCCCCCCCCCTCACCTTGACAGGGTGCAGGAACCCTCCAGGCCTGGGGGGCACTGTGTGCTCCCCCGGCGCTGCGCCCTGGTCCAGGGTCTCCGTCAGGTGGCTGATGTAGTTGGCAGCCAGCACCAGCACGTCCAGCTTGGACAGCTTGGTGTCAGGCGGCACGGCGGGCAGCGCCGCCTGCAGGCTGTGGAAGGCCTGGCGCAGGTGACGCACACGGCTCCGCTCCCTCGCTGCGTTCTCCGGGGAGTGCTGGGGGCGGGGGGGGGCGCGAGGGGGGCCGCGAGGGGGACCGGGGGGGCAGGCTGGGGAACGACCGCACCTGGACCAAGGACAAACCACAATTTGGTCAAATTAAAATATAGAAACTTTGTTGTCCATCCCCTTAGGTGGAGAAATGTGTGTGAGGCCCAAACACACACATGTAAGCAATACTGCAGCTCCTCGCCTCTCCTTTCATGTTGCATACAGACATACAAACATGCTTACATAGATGGGATGGGTGCACCTCAGTGGTTAAAGCATCTGACTGCAAATCAATAGATTGCAGGCTGAAATCCCCAAACCTTAATCTGATTTGTTTTACGCTAAACTGAATGAACACATAAAAGGGAAACATTCTCGGTTGTTCAACTCACCCACTTCTTGGCTTCTCGGCTGCGTGTGGTTGGTGGGTGACCGGGCGGCAGGGGCGCTGGCGCTGGGCTCCATCCTGGCTTCTCGGCTGCGTGTGGCTGGTGGGTGACCGGGCGGCAGGGCGCTGGCGCTGGGCTCCATCCTGGCTCCCCGGAGACGCACAACCTTCAGGAGACACACACCCTGGAGCAGCACCTCAACACTACAAAAACAGTTTCTTCAGTCAAAGAACCAAGGAGAAAGATCCAGAAGATCTTCAGTAACACAGACACGCTCACATAAAGATTACACTCTTAAAAAAAAAAAAAAAAAAAAAAAAAAAAGAGGACAAACCCTGAGCTCCAGAAGGAGGTGTGTCGGTAAGCCGTACCTGAACACACCTGCAGCGTCTTCACCACAGTCTCAACTCTCAGCTCAAACAGCTCCCGGTAACCGGCTCCCGTTAACGGGCTCTGTGCATCACTGTCGTCTGTCCACACTGTCCCACCATCCCTCTCTCCTCCCCTCTCTCCTTCCCTCTCTCCTTCCCTCTCTCCTCCCCTCTCCTTCCCTCTCTTCTCCCCTCTCTCCTTCCCTCTCTGCTTCCCTCTCTCCTTCCATGTAACTACACTCCTCTCTCCCACCGCCTTTTCGGATGAGGTAATGTGGGGATCTTCAAGCGTTCCTTATCTCCACCGCCCCTCCCCCCTGGGTGATGTCTGCCAAGGGGTGCATCCTGGTGGGAGTGGAAGGGTTTCCCAGGGCAGGATGCAGGGGCTTGGGAAACACCAGGACATGGTACTGCAGCTGAACCTAGCCTAGCCTGGACTAGTTAAACCTGCCCTGTCTTAGGCTGGACTAGATTAGCCTGCCCCACCCAGCCCATTTTAAATTAGCCTGGCCTAGCTGAGTGATTGAGCTTAACCTAGTATAGCCTTGCCTGAACTAATCTAGGTTGGGGTTAGGGTTAGGGCTGCTTGTGTAGCTGAGATGAGTAACGAGTCTGGCCTAGCGTAGCCTAATCTAGCCTGTTTCAGTTGAGCCTAGAAATAAATATATAAAAACAGAAATGGATGAATCTCAGTTGTGTTTATTAGTGCTAACATTTTCAAAAAGCAACAAGGCCAAGAAATAAAAATGTGCTATTTAAGTCATTCAGGACTGATGTGATCATAGATATACTGTCCTTAATGGTAAATATTGTTTAAGAAAAAGAGAGAAAGCAACCAAAGCTTTGGTTTTACCAGTACAAAGCTTCACAATAAGAGTTGTACAATAATACAATGATCCTGTGTATCAATCATGGAATTACACTTGTAATAACGACTTCTCAGTAAACACTGGGCAATACGATATGGTGACAGTTACACATAACAACAGCTAAGGTGAAGGTCTCTCCACAGACCTGGTGTGTTTATCAGCGGGGGGAAAACTTGGCACTTGACTTCACTAGGTTGGCTATCATAACACACGGTGCACGGTGACCTAGCATCTGGAGCTGTTTGGAAAACAGGAAATAGGACACAGGAAACTGGAACATATGTTGTTGCTATGCTACTTCTTCTTCTCCAGCGTCTTAGTGAAGCTCTGGATGTCCTGGGCCATCAGCAGGGGCTCCTCCAGGGCAGCGAAGTGCCCCCCGCGAGGCTGCAGCGTGTAGCTGCTCAGCTGGGGGTACTTCTGCTGCACCCACAGCTTGGGGCTGTGCATCAACTCGTTGGGGAAGCAAGCGAAACCTGTGGGTACATGCACTGCCATCCTGGGGAGGGAGAGGAGGGGAGAGAGGGAGGGAGGAGGAGGAGGGAGAGGTGGGGGGGGGGGAGGAGGGGGGAGAGGTGGGGGGGGAGGGAGAGGAGGGAACAAGATAAATTAGCTGGACTTAATTTAAACGCATAGTGGCTGGATTGGGCAAGGTGTTGCAACAGGGTTTGACCATTTAAAATGTAAAAAACATATTTAAGGTCTATTGTTTAGAAACAACAGTTCTTAGACTTTAATTATTTCTAATATATCATAATTATCATAAACGTTAATAAATGTATTCAATAGTGGCTAGTAAATACTGTACAGACTGTTTCTCAACTGTAGACACTTAAGATCGTTCATTTTCTGCTGGAACGTTCTACACAGTATCTCTGTAATTACCCTTTGCTAAAGGTAATAAACCATTTATAGCATGTGTTAACCCTCCTGTCCTCCACCCACCTGGAGTGCGGCTGGTCCAGGCCCTTGCTGAAGTTCTCCTTGTAGAACCTCATGGAGGAGACGATGCACCCAGAGCTCCAGTAGATCATCACGTTGGTCAGAAGGTCGTCCAAAGAGAACTTCCTGCAGGACACCAGGGCTCAGGTTCCATTACACAAATCCCACCCACGTCTTGATAACCATCCCACCTGGTCAGCCCTCAGAAGCACCTGGTCAGCTCTCAGAGGTACCTGGTCAGCTCTCAGACGTACCTGGTCAGCTCTGAGGTACCTGGTCAGCCCTCAGACTTACCTGGTCAGCCCTCCGTCCTCCAGGCTCCTGAAGTCAGGGTCCGTCCAGGAGGAGAACTTCTCTAGAATGTAGGCAGCCAGACCCACAGGGGAGTCATTCAGGCCCCGGCCTGGGGGGGAGGGGGTGGGATTAATGCTCCTCCTCACAGAGCACATCTACGGTCCCTCAAGAGGTCAGGCTGAAGGCTCATTCACAACCTCAACCGTGTTTACATGCAGCTGTGTTCCTCTCTGGTAGATAACAATAATGTAATGTAGGATTTGAATCTGCAAGCTCTTGATTAGCAGTCAAGTGCTCTAACCACTGAGCTGGACCCTTTTACCTGCAGTATCAGGCTTAGTAGCTTGGATGTGCATGTAGCCCGACTCTTTAACCGGCTCCACCACCAGGTTCTGGTTGCAGGGGTAGATCCTGCGGATGTCGTGGTCCGTGAAGCCGAACAGCTTGGGAAAGCGTTTGCCCAGTAGGATGGACAGGACCATGGGAAGGCTTGGCTTGGAGGGAGGGGCGAAGTTCACATGCAGGCCTTTCACTGCCCTGGGAGGACAAAAAAGACATGAACTCAAAAGAACTCCAAATGTGACCTTTACACACGGGATGAAACCCAGCGGAGTTGTACTTCTACTCATATTGAATGCCAGCTCCTCTCTGGAGAACTTCAGGACATGAAGGAGACAGAGTCCTTCCTTACTGGACCTTGTTAGTTGTTGACCTTGTAGGTGTTGGGGTATCCTCGTCTTTCTTACTTGGGTTCCAGCTGCGCCATGTTTGTGGTGACCAGCCAGCCCCAGTCCCCCCCGTGGGCGTAGAACTGCTGGAAGCCCAGCCGCCTCATCAGCTTGAGGAACACACGAGCCGCACACACCGAGTCAAACCCTGCACACACACCAGGGCTGTTAGAATAACACACACCGAGTCAAACCCTGCGCACACACCAGGGCTGTTAGAATAACACACACCGAGTCAAACCCTACACACACACCAGGGCTGTTAGAATAACACACACCGAGTCAAACCCTGCGCACACACCAGGGTGACGAAAGCTACCTTTCTTGCGGGGTGCCTCAGAGAAGCCGTACCCCGGGATGGAGGGGCAGATGACTTCAAAGCAGAGGTTGCCGGGGTCAGAGGGCCCAGTCAGGAGCGGGATCAGGCCGTAGAACTCGTAGAAGGACCCGGGCCAGCCGTGCACCATGATGAGGGGGACCGCGCTCGTCCCCTCCGGGAGGCTCCGGGGTTGGACGTGGACGTAGTGGACGTCGATGCCTGGAAAGTTTGGTGGAAGATGGCCGTGGTTACCGAGTGTTGGTGCTCTGGAGCTGGAGCAGATTCATATAAATAATTGTGTGGTGAGATGTGGATAATGTTGCTCTGTGTCTGGGAAAGACAGACCGACCTGACCACCAAAATGCTGTTCTAAACCTGCAGTACTGATCCTTGAATACTGTTCTAAATCTGCAGTTCTGATCCTGCAGTTCTGATCCTGCAGTTCTGATCCTTCATCTGCTCTACCTTCTATATGCACTGTTTGTGTGATGCTTTGGATTACAGCATCTGCTCAATTATTAAACTGCTGTAGAAAGCAGAAACAATGTTCCACATCCAGTGCGCACAAGTAACCCCATCTAACGATCCTCTCAGCTGTGTAAGATTTTCTCACCTTCAATGTTGGTTTTGAAGTGCGGGTATCTATTGATCTTCTCCACCTGCTTCTTCCAGTCAAAGTCATTCCTCCAGTAGGACACTACCTTCTGCAAGTAGATGGAGTTGAAGCCGTAGTTGAACTGGCTGTCCTCCAGAGACTCCACGGGCCTTGTCTGGTCTATCCTGCGGTACAAGTCCTGCACAGAGGCGCCTTTACATTTACATTTAGTCATTTAGCAGACGCTCTTATCCAGAGCGACTTACAGTAAGTACAGGGACATTCTCCCCAAGGCAAGTAGGGTGAAGTGCCTTGCCCAAGGACACAACGTCATTTGGCAACCTTCTGATTAATAGCCCAACTCCGTAACCGCTCAGCCATCTGATCCTTCACATCATCTTGCTGGCACAGAGGGATCCACATCAGCTGGGATGGTATAGCTCAGTGGATGGTTACATTGATGTATTGTCGACACACAAACAGCATCAGGCAGAGCCGATTGGAATTTAAAAAGCTTGGCCAGTATTTTTTCAGACCAGCGGAAAAAATTAAGAAAATGTCACATCAGTGGGATGGGTATAGCTCAGTGGTAGAACATGGGGATGGGTATAGCTCAGTGGTAGAGCATGGGGATGGGTATAGCTCAGTGGTAGAGTATGGGGATGGGTATAGCTCAGTGTTTAGAGCATTTCAGGTTGCAAGGTCAAATGTCCCTCGTACTTTCAAGTTTCTGCTTGAAGAACATGTTACCTCTATCTCCCCATCGCTGGTCTGGACCGTGAATGGGCGAATGCTCTGGTCCTCCTCTCCACCAGGGGGCGCTCCTGCCCCCCACCAGCCATCCTCCGTCTTTAGAACCTGCTTCCTGCTCCGCTGGACCAGGAAGTAGATGACCCCTCCTACCACAAGGGCCAAGACCACCTCTGTCAACATGGTGCCAGTCTGCTGGAGGGTGGGGGAGAGGAGACAGGGGAGAGGCAGGACGAAAGAGAAAGACAGGGCGAGAGAGATAGAGGATGGGAGAGGGAGACAGGTGAGGTTGATGAGATTGAGGATTGGACAGATGGGAAGTTTGAGAGGCAAAGACACAGCAGGCAGGGGCTCATGCATCAGGGAGAAGGAATGAAGAGTTTATCTTAATGTGTGGGTTAATGATAAAGATTGTGCTCCGAAAGCTGCCCCTGAAACACTGGCTCTCCACAGACATGAACAGACACGAGGCCGACAGCTGAATTCATAATTCTAACTATGGCAGTAAAATCACCACACAATTGACCAGAGGTAGGTTTTCAGCAACAGAGTAGAACAGAGGTGGTGTTGTTGCTGCAATAAATCCCCAGTCCTGGAGGGATTAGGTAGAGAATGGAATGACATCGGCACAGGGTCATAGTTAGTAACTGCCAAAATGCATGACAAAGCTTTTCTCTATGGCCCACTAATTCATCAACAAATTACGGAGGGAATTTTGAGAAATACGACGTACAATGTTGCATGGATAACTTGATATAAAATTCGTTTAACTTTGTATTTCAGTTAATAGTGTAATCACAGAGAGGTACGAGTTGTCAAACAAACAACAATGTGAAATAGCAGATCCAGATTTGATCTGGATCTGCTATTGGCAACCAGCCCAAACGCTTTTTGGGGGTGACGGTTCAAGGAGTGGGTCAAGGCAGTATAAACGCACTTGTGGCATGTTGTGGACATTGGCCAAATAGTCCACAAGTCATAGATAAAACTAGAATACATATCATTATTTTGTCTGTAACTGTCGCAAACCGCGGATCCGAAAGAGCGTTTAATGGTCGATATTTAACTGATACTGGTCAACTTTCATTGTTTGCATGTGTTCTATGCTACAGACCCAACGACACGAAATAACTCAAATGAAATTGTAACTAAATGAATCATTTGTATGCAAGACCGTAGTTAAACAATGCATGAAAGTCGAGTCTCTTATTCTACTTGCAACATTGTCACGCACATCCATTACATAATGACCAGGCTGTAACCCGCTGCAGAACGTAGTTAAATGTTTAGGTTACAAATATGGTAAAAACCACTTAATACGCAAGCTAACTTTTGTCAAGATACAATCCTGTCACATTGTTCATACCTGGTCACTG
Organism: Osmerus mordax; assembly: GCF_038355195.1. Taxonomy (NCBI): domain Eukaryota; kingdom Metazoa; phylum Chordata; class Actinopteri; order Osmeriformes; family Osmeridae; genus Osmerus; species Osmerus mordax. Next base: position 536,922 of record NC_090057.1, on the reverse strand, counting down.
CGAGTTTGTTATTCCACGAGCGATATGAAGCAGAGTGACCACGAACTGTTCTGCCCTCTGGGACACAGTGTTGAAATGGATTTCGAGTATTCTGGGTAATGTAGTTTTTCAGGGTAGTTAATTTTCCTTCATCATAATAAAATGTTATGAAAAGTCTGTTCCGTCTTGAAATAGATCAGCACAGATAAGACATTAGATATTTTCAGGACACTAAAATTGCACATTAACAGGTTTCTGTAGAAATAAATAAGCAATAATGGGGCATATAAACATTTATTGAGTAGCCTATATAACTAACTAGCAGAGTTGCTGAAATGACATTGGAGGCACGATTCTTTCACTTGAGGAAAATAGGTTCTGCTTCACTTCCAACATGGTCCTGAACAACAGTTCCTCCAGACAAACGAATGAAAACCTAAAAGAAGTACATAGGCTCCATAATGAAAATCATCTATGTGAGTAAGACGTCTCTTATTGTCCCATCTTTAAAATAAATACACAAGCCCTTTACCAGAACTCCTTCCTGGCTCTGAGCAGATAAAGTTCAACTCTCCATTTCAGGGTTTGATTCCCACCATCCCTACATTTCCCCCCCCCCTCTCCTCCAATCAATCCCAATGTCTCTCAGCTGTCCGGCGTTGTGTTGTTTAAACGTGCTGCTGACCGACGGCCAGTCCACTACTCCGGAGTCGGTTGCATATCAGTCCGTTTCCATAGCGCCGCTGTGCGACTCCTTGGAGACCATCAGCCTCATCAGTTTCCCGTGTAGCTTCTCGATCTTCTTCACGTCCTGCGCCTGGTCCGTCTTGTACTGCAAACACTGTAGCCAAGCAGGACAACAAACATCAAACACCATACATTCACACAGCAGTATTATGCCAACCGTCTCTGGAGGAAAAGATCCCTCACTAAAATCTCTGTTTAAGATCTTTGTGAAGCCCTCTGTAACGTACATTGCTCGTAAAAAGGCATATGAAAATGTTTTTATTTGGTTAAACTGCTCTAAATCCACATTTAGAAAATCTACGATCAGAATCTGTTCAATCTTGCAACTATGTTGTCAAACGTTTTCGATTGAGCGATATCCGCCGTGTTACTCTAGCACACATTAATATGTGATTGGAAATTAGCTAAATAAATTCTGAACTCTGAAGGCTTAAATTCACAAAATCTCCAGAAAGCAACGTGGACGTATTTTGCTTGACTTGGTCTACTGTACTTACCACAGCATCGTCGGTTACTTTGATGCAAAGGTTACCGTCACAGTGCCGGTACTTTAGGACCACCCGGACCTACACACAGGAATAAAACAATTAAAAATATTAGCTATGAGCAAATCAAAAAGGTTGAAATGAATGACCAATAATGTAATAAAAGAAATTTAAGTAATGACTGATAATAATTGACAACATAGATACAACTCTGATTATAATGCAAATACCTAGTGCTGCATGAGCTAGGTAGTGCCAGCTAACAGCTGGCACTACCTAGCTAGCTCTACAGTCTGAACTGCATAGAAATACATAATTTACCAAACGTTGGACAACACGATTGGGTATCAAGCTAATTTAGATCAGCAAATGATCCTCAACATGTATTAAATCTTGGCTACTCATGGGACCTTGATGATTTAACGAAGAGTTGACATAAGGGTGCTCTAAAACGACTGTATGTCATACGCTAAATCTTAGCGATTATCGGCAGTCTGGAATCATGTTAGCTCGTTAGCAAACTAGCTAGCTAGTCTAGCTATAGCTCGTTCTCAAAAGAAAATCTAACTTCGAACTTTTACCTTCATAGGATCTGTCAGATAAAGCTTCTCGGCCGCACGAGCGAACTCTTCCCAGGTCTGAAAATAAGGCATAGTTTTTATAAATGTGAAACATATACAAACTAAAGATGAGTGTGAACTGGCCTCGAAGGTTTGCTAATTCCCGATCACCACATCAGCGAACCCAGACCAGGCAGGAGTAAAGTAATAAACCACAACTCAATTGGACCAGGATGTTGTAAGCCAATCACAGGACTTGGTACTGAAACTGTGCTGGGTATGTCGCAATTCAAGCAAAGATCCACACGTGAAATCTACCCTGTTCCTTTTCGAGAGGGACTAGCCTACTAATTACTCTAAATATTCAAGAAACAGTTCATACGTTGAATATTTTAATACGTTTGATCTAAATAAAGGCGAAACGCGCTGAGAGGTGAAGTGTTTGAGCAGCGTACACAGAGTAGTTGCACAAAAACGAACGAGATCGTGCAAACGTTTACAAACACACTGTAGTTCTGTGAAACAACCAAAAGATGGCGGAAAGAGTTCGCGGATTTGTACGTGGCCATGGAGTAAATAAGCACTGATATTTTAATTTCAATGTCATTTACCTTTATCACGTTGCAATGTTTAAATGCTCGTGCCTGTGCATTTCTCGTCGATCTTCTGCATGCACGAGCCTATTTTAACGCCTCTGGATAAAAACGTCTGATAAATTGAAAAAATGTAACCTATAATGTAGGAGATGGGGGAGGGTGGTAATGAACTATCATTGTTGCTATTTTAACTAATATATTATCAAAACACAAAGGACATCTGGTAGTCAACTAGGCATAAGACAGCATTTGCCTCAGACCTTAATTTTACCTAAGATTATCTCCAATAGCCTATGACAGAGTAGGGAATAGGGATGGGTGTAGCTCACTGCTAGAGCGCTCTCTTTCAGGCTAAGTGTCTGCTAGAATAGACGGTGTGAGAGGCCACAGTGACAGGGCCTCTGATTTACCCAGCCTCACCAGCCCCATCCTCACCAGCCCCAGCCTCCCCAGCCGCACCCTCACCATCCTCACCAGCCCCAGCCTCACCAGCCCCACCATCCTCACCATCCTCACCAGCCCCAGCCTCACCATCCTCATCCTCACCAGCCCCACCAGCCTCACCAGCCCCAGCCTCACCCTCACCATCCTCATCCTCACCAGCCCCAGCCTCACCAGCCCCACCATCCTCACCATCCTCACCAGCCTCACCAGCCCCACCATCCTCACCATCCTCACCAGCCCCAGCCTTACCCTCACCATCCTCATCCTCACCAGCCCCACCAGCCTCACCCTCACCATCCTCACCAGCCCCAGCCTCACCATCCTCACCAGCCCCATCCTCACCATCCTCACCATCCTCACCATCCTCACCATCCTCACCAGCCCCATCCTCACCATCCTCACCAGCCTCACCATCCTCACCATCCTCACCATCCTCACCAGCCCCATCCTCACCAGCCTCACCATCCTCACCATCCTCACCATCCTCACCAGCCCCATCCTCACCATCCTCACCATCCTCACCATCCTCACCAGCCCCATCCTCACCATCCTCACCAGCCTCACCATCCTCACCATCCTCACCAGCCTCACCATCCTCACCATCCTCACCATCCTCACCAGCCCCATCCTCACCATCCTCACCAGCCTCACCATCCTCACCATCCTCACCATCCTCACCAGCCTCACCAGCCCCAGGGAGGGACACATGTCCTGGAACATCAACCCTGGCTTTGACCCCTGCTCTCTCTCTTTCTCTCTCTCTCTCTCTCTCTCTCTCTCTCTCTCTCTCTCTCTCTCTCTCTCTCTCTCTCTCTCTCTCTCTCTCTCTCATCTCTCTCTCTCTCTCTCTCTCTGCCACCCCTCTCTCTCCCGCACACACACTCACACAGTGCCTGAAGAGCTAGATGAACTTCTAAAAGTTACTGTGTGTTCTCTGTATTTCTAAGAGCATTTAAGTATTAAGTAGGCCTCTAATACAATTATATATTACATTGTCATAAGAATATATGTGAGTATTTCATTTTGATTAGGAAAGGATCACGCTGCGAATCATTGAATGGCTAAACAATTGTTTGGAGTAACTACAAAGATAACTGTTGATAATCTTAATTCAGTTAATATTTATTGTCACAAAACACACGAACACTTGATGCCATTGAAACTACTTTACCATGCTGCGGCCCACCGTGCCAACTATTTGTAAGCATCCAAATCCATATTCGCCTAAAATCACTTTCCTCTGATGTTTCACCTGGAGGCACAACTTTGCTCTTGCATCCTCAAAGACTGGAGGGGGTGGAAACATGGTGGGGCGATCAACTGATCCCAGGTGGGGTCATTTCATTTTCTTACTACTTCAATGTAATTAAATTTTATGGGACGAACTGATCTCAGATCAGTGATTGTGGCAACTTCTTTTTACGTCTCCTACGTGTCCCACGTACTTGTGTAAAAACCTTGCGTCAATAGCAGCAGACTGAACGCCGCGGCTCTCAGCCGCTAGATGAGACGACTGGAGTTCAGAGGACATAAACCCGTTATGTTTTCTCCTGTTTCCACTGTTTATGGTGGCGTAAACAATTGTGAAATGCAGTCGATCATGTAGGAGAAAACCCTTTTTTACATTTTCACTTTTTTTTTTTTTACTTTATTGGATATTACTGTGAGCCTCTTTCGCTCCGACGACGTTCCATTGATATTCTCTCTGTGACACATTGTGCGAACTTTTCGAAAAGTATTTCAACATATTTCTTCAATCGAAGTTGACAACGAAGATCGCATCGTAGCTAAGCGACAGCCGGATCGTCATGAGGTGAGTGATATTCCCATTCTTACTGCTACGAAAAACGATCATATTGAAAGCTGCAACGTGATGTAAGAATTTAATTAAATATGCATTACTTTAGTAGGCTATTTAGAACACGGTCGAATTACTATCCGTAGCCACCAATTCGATTCCAATGCCCTGAATCGTTATCGGTGTGTAGAAAGTATTTTCGCATTAAACCTGCTTCAGCTATGATGTATTCTGCATCCCCAGCAGATTGAATTGCAGTGCAGCCACAGAGCTCGAGTTCACCGCGTGCCAAACAGAACACTGCGCTCTGAAAGCTTTCTCAGCGGACTGCTTTTAATCTGCATCGATAATGACATGCGCCAGTAACATCTAAACATACACAGACACGACTGGACGAAGCAAAGTGAAAGTGCACAAGGGTAAAACATTATAAAACACACAATGTCTATCTGTTGCAATGCAGTACTGTATTGGAGAGCCCTGCCCATACAGTTCCCATGTTCACAGCGTTAACTTGAACTGATCAGTTGATCTGGTCGTCATGCGCAGGGGTCATGGACAGTGATCGAGTCTGAAACTGTTTTGTCAACATACATGACTACACGTTGTTCTTCTGATCGTAGAGGCGAGATGTGCTTTGAGCTGTTAAACCGCCGGTATTTCTGCTTGGACTGTATTACCTCCGGGATAATCTGGCACAGGCGCTGAATTATAATGTATTTGATGTCACATTAATTCAAGCGCGTGGTTTGGTGTGTTGGGTTTTGTGCTGAGCTCACCTGCCAAACCAGCTGAAGCGTGTTGGCGCTGCCGCTGAAAACATACTGACACGTCACACTGGAGAATCACATCCTGCTAGTGCGAACGATCATGCCATTTGTAATCAGCGGTATTGAAGCAGCAGGACGGTCGCAATCTGAGTGCCTTGCAGGTGTGTGTGTGTGTGTGTGCGCCGTGATCAGGGAATCAGGACAGACCGTGGTGTGATGAGGACTGATGGACCAGATGCTCACCTGGGAGGGAGCCGCTGTGGCGCTCCTTTATGCACCATCAGCACATCTCTGGTCCTGTCATGAGCTTGTTTTCAAGACTTAACCTCTCTCTCTCTCTCGCTCACACACAGACACACACACACACACTCATAAATCAGAATAATATAGAGTTGTCTTAGACTACATCTGAGAGGACTAGGTGTTGTATGTGGTGTTAGCATGGGGAGCTAAGTCTGCTAGCTCTGCTGGGGGTCACAGGTCAGGAGGGAACCAGTACTCACCCTGGTGTGTGTGTCCCTCTCTCAGCAAGGCTGTTCTGATGGAGATCGGTCCAGGCCCCCCGGCACAGGCCCCCCCGGCCCAGGCCCCCCGGCACAGGCCCCCCCGGCCCAGGCCCCCCGGCACAGGCCCCTTGGCCCAGGCCCCCTGGCCCAGGCCCCCCCGGCCCAGGCCCCCCGGCACAGGCCCCTTGGCCCAGGCCCCCAAGCCCCCCAGCCCAAGCCCCCCAGCCCAGGCCCCCAGTAATGGTGTGTGTTTGTGTGTGTTGGATGAAGGGGAGGCATGACAGGTGTGTGGAGGTTGACAGATGGTGAAGGCTGGTCTGCTGTCTTGGACGGTTTAACCATGGCCATGTGCTGCTGTGTTAGTCAGTGACGACACAGAGGAGACTGCTGTGTTAGGGATTAGGGTGCCCCCCCCCCACACACACACACACACACACACACACTTTTGCATGTGTAGGAACGATTTGTCTGAATCAAAACCAGGATTGATGTTGTGATAGTTACTATTCAGTAAAGATAGGGTGACAGTAAGTGAAGTGCAGCTCTCTGGCTGGTCTGGGGTCAGTCAGGCTGAGCTCCAATCATCTGCTGCAGCTTTGTGTTGAACCTAATGACTGACTCATCAGTCAGGAGAGGAGAGGAGAGGAGTGTGTGTGTGTGTGTATTAGTCTGTGAGCAGCATCAAAAGCAAACCTTAATCTCTCATTGCCCTCTAACATATAATCTCCTCTCCTCTTTTCTCCTTCTCTCCTGTCCTTTGGGGTTGGGGTGGTAGTAAGATCATTGACATCTGCAGAACATGAAGTGGAAAATAAGTTCTTGTGTTCCAGTGATCCTGTTCTCACTGTCACCCTTCAACTATCTGCTCCTCCCTCCCTCCCCCCTCCCTCTCTTTGTACCCCTCTCCCTCCCATTCTCCCTCGATGGCAATCCATCCTTAATCTCCCACATTTCTCTTTCTTTCATCAGTAAAAACTGCAGCCCTGTCTGCTTGTCTTTCCTCTGCTGACGTCATTGTGGAGGAGTTTCGTGTCTCAGGTTGAGGAAGTCGTCCTGTGTTTTAGCTCCCAGGATTACCGCTCATACCGCCGACTTGATGCTCATTTGATTTTACGTAATGTTTAATCCACTGAAAATGTTCCTGCGTGGCTCTCTTCCCCCTCTACCTTTTGTTCACAGACGCTCATAAGTAAAAACTGGCACAAGCCAGCCTGTTGTTATCTCTGTGTGTGTGTGTGTGTGTGTGTGTGCGCTTTGGTATGTGTGCACAAATGTGTGATTCCTGAGTGTGCATAGCACATTATGAAGTGTCTCTGATGAATGATACCAGTGTTTTCTGGTGACGTGTGTCGTCATAATGAGTTATGTCACCCAGCAGGGTGACCACCAGAGAGCTGCCACAGGCTCCTGATATCTCACTCACTCCCTCACCTCCCTCACCTCCCTCCCTCCCTCACCTCCCTCTCCTTTCCTCCCTCCCTCCCTCTCCTCACCTCCCTCTCCTCACCTCCCTCTCCTCACCTCCCTCTCCTCTCCTCTCCTCTCCTCCCTCTCCTCACCTCACCTCACCTCACCTCCCTCTCCTCACCTCTCCTCTCCTCTCCTCCCTCCCTCCCTCCCTCCCTCCCTCCCTCCCTCCCTCCCTCCCTCCCTCCCTCCCTCCCTCCCTCCCTCCCTCCCTCCCTCCCTCCCTCCCTCCCTCCCTCCCTCCCTCCCTCCCTCTCCTCACCTCCCTCTCCTCACCTGCCTTCCTCTCCTCTCCTCCCTCTCCTCACCTCCCTCTCCTCTCCTCACCTCCCTCTCCTTCTCCTCCCTCCCTCTCCTCTCCTCCCTCTCCTCACCTCACCTTCCTCTCCTCTCCTCTCCTCCCTCTCCTCTAATTCCTGGATTCCCATAGAAAACAGATGTAGTGTGGAACGGTTCAGCTGGAAACACCCTCCCTCCCTTCCTCCCTCCCTTCCTCTCTCCTCCTCCCCCTCTTGTGCAGACCACTGGAAGCACACAGGTCAACCCGCGCCAGCCCCAGGTCACGGTGGAGACTGTGACCTCTGACCTTCAGCTCTAGTCTCACACCAGCAGTCTGCCCTGGCGCCATGGAGACGGGTGGGGGAGGGGTGTGTGTGAGTGTGTAAGGGGGGAGGGGTGTGTGTGCGCGTGCAGATTCAGTAGGAGTGCTGCTACAGCTGCAGTAATGCTCGGCTGTACTAATCCCTCTTCTCCTGCAGGCATACCCCCCTCCCTCCCTCCCCCCCTCCCCCCTCCCTCTCCCCTCCCTCCCTCCCTCCCTCCCTCCCTCCCTCCCCCCCTCCCTCCCTCCCTCCCTCCCTCCCTCCCTCCCTCCCTCCCTCCCTCCCTCCCTCCCTCCCTCCCTCCCTCCCTCCCTCCCTCCCTCCCTCCCTCCCTCCCTCCCTCACTCACTCACTCACTCACTCACTCCCTCTGTGACACGCACACACACACACACCTGTGTGAGTGTGTGTGTGTGTGTTAGTAAACATCTGATGGATTCCTGCCCTGTAGAACACTTGAAGCTTGTTCAGCAGCGTAGTGTCCTAGCTGTAGGACCCTGTCACCATGGAGACGCCACGCTAACACCGTCTTGCTAACATTGACTTGCTAACTTGGCACTTTGTTGTGAATTAGTTATACTATACTTATTCATTAAATAGATCATTTCTGGATTTAAATGTTATGTGTTTTTGATTGGTGTTGTTGTTCTTTACTGGGATAAACTGTAGCATGGAGTCCAGGACAAATTTCCCCTTGGGTACAGTAACGTTTTATTTGTCTTGTGAGATTAGCTTGCTGACACTAACTTGTGAAAAGCTTGAGGGCCAATAGAGAGTGCACAGAGAGAAACATGCAGCTAGAAGGGAGGAGGTGATTGTGTCCAAACACACTGGAATAGCATTAGCGGTGGGCTGCATTATCTCAGCATTAGTTCTGGGCTATCAGCGTTAGCGATAAGCTATGTCAGCATTAACGGTAGGCTATCAGCGTTAGCACTGGGCTATCTATAACTTGGATTACTGCAGAGTTTTTATTTGACTTTTGTGACTGACTTAAAAAAATGTGTGCACACATGCACATACACTCACAGATGCATTAACTCACATGCACAGAGAACTGTGTTTAGATGCTGTTCCTTCTCCCTCCACGCTGGGCATGTTGAATAGAGACTGCAGAATACTTCCTCATCTAGAGCAGGTTGCCCAGGCAACGCAAAAGGCAGGGAATTCTAAATTCCACTATGCTCGCCTCATACGCAAGGAGAGGAAAGGAGAGGCACAGAGATCAGAGAGGGGGGGTTGGGATACACACACACACACCACACACACACACACACACACACTTCACTTATGAGGAGGAGAGGGACTGGCTGGAGCTGAAAGCCTACTCCGTAGAGAGCGCCTCTCTCTTTCTCTTTCTGTCTCTTTTCCCTCTCTTTCTCTCCTCTCCCCTCTCTCTTCTCTCTCCTCTCTCTCTCCCCTCTCTCTCCCCTCTCCCTTCTCTCTCCCCTCTCTCCCCTCTCTCTCCCCTCTCTCTCCCCTCTCTCTCCTCTCTCTCTCCTCTCTCTCCTCTTTCTCTTCAGGCGTGTGAACTAAACTGCACTCCTGACAAATGAGTGTGTTTAGTGGGAGAGAGAGGCTGAATGACGCTTACACACACACACTCACACACTCACACACACAACCATGTCTTCTGTAGTCTTTTCCAGGAACTTGTAGAACTTTCCAGCAGGATCGAGGTTGTGTAAGTAAATGTTGTTGACTCATTTGTTTTGGTCTGATGATACTATTTGAAGCCTTCTTAAACACTGTAGTAGTCCTAGACTACAGTCCTAGACTAGTCCCACACACACTGACATCTGCTTACCTGACATTAGTACAGCTGGGACCGTCATAGCTGGGTTAGGGTTAGGCAAGAATGACAGGCAGAGAGACAGGGAGGAGAGGAGGAGAGGAGGGGAGGAGAGGAAGGGAGAGAGGAGAAAGAGACCAGTATAGCTTAATAATGTCCCCCTAGGTAGGTCTCCTGCTGCATGTTATTAAAGTTTAAAAGCCTCCAGTCAGACTGTCTACCTGCTCTCTACTTCTTCACAGATGGTTAGGAACAGGACTGTTTGTCACCTGTCTCTCACACACACGCATACATACACACACTCACAACAGACAGCTGATGTGAGGGTGTATGTCCCTGTGCCCTGGTGGAGGGAGAGATGTGTGTGTTTGTGTGTGTGTGCGTGTCTGTGTCTGTGTCTGTGTGTGTGTCCCTTGTCTGCCCTGCTTGGCTCAGGCAGTAATCCAGGTCAGATTATGCCTTTCTCTCTCCAAGCTCCAGAGTTCAACAACATGTTGCCACGACATAATAACACTCTGGATTGCTCTTTTTTTTAATGCTCAACAGCTGTGGGATAGTGTGTGTGTGTGTGTGTGTGGAGCAGGTTTGTGTAACTACCCTGTACAGCAGGTGAGACAAGGTGATGGCACAGAGGTGAGGTTGTCTGTCTGTCTGACTACCTGTCTGTTTGTGTGTATTACCTGCTGGTGTGGTCTCAGCAGGAAGACCTTCAGTCTCTGGTCTCACCAGTCTGGGTCTCCAACAGGTGGCTCCCCCCCCCCCCCCCCCCCCCCCCCCCGAGCTGGATGGTGATTGGCTGCTCTGCGCTTAAACAGACTGTCTGACCTGTGTCAGAGGGGCTCTGAGGTCAGAGGGGGGCCCGGGGAAAAACAGATTCAAGATGGCCGCCGATGGTCCAATCCCTCAGACACACACACACAGAGCCCTCCCTCTGCTCCCCCTCTCAGCTGTGGCGACAGCAGGCTTGAGGGTGGCTCTGAATATTAACATGTATCCACCTCCTCTCACATCTCTGTCTTTTTATCTCCCTCTCTCCCTCCCTTTCTCTTTCTGTTTTCTATCCCCCCCCCTCTCTCTCTCTCCCCCTCCCCCCCACAAGAGGGTTCCCATGGCAGCTTTCCAGACCTCAGTGTAAAGAATTTCTCCCCACCTCTCCCCCCCTGTCCTCTTTCTCCAGTCTTGCAGGAAATCCTTTCTTCACACAATGGAGCCTCAATACTCAGAGCCAAGCTAACAGAACAGGCCTACTAGACCTACATGCTAAGCTAACAGAATAGCCCTACTAGACCTCCATGCTAAGCTAACAGAATAGCCCTACTAGACCTCCATGCTAAGCTAACAGAATAGCCTTACTAGACCTCCATGCTAAGCTAACAGAATAGCCCTACTAGACCTCCATGCTAAGCTAACAGAATAGTCCTACTCGACCGCCATGCTAAGCTAACAGAATAGCCCTACTAGACCTCCATGCTAAGCTAACAGAATAGCCCTACTAGACCTCCATGCTAAGCTAACAGAATAGCCCTACTAGACCTACATGCTAAGCTAACAGAATAGCCCTACTATGTGGCTAAAACGCACTCACGGCTCAATCCCCGGTCTTGATTCTGACACATTTTTGCTAAAGTGTTATTTTGATTATTTGGTGGTAAATCCAAACTTTTTTTTTGCTCTTTGTGGTTAAAAACGTTGAAATAAATTTGTGACATATAAGAGCCTCTTCCCGTCCCAGCAGGGTGGAGATGATCGCTGTCTGTGTTGTATCAGTGTGAGCGTTTGAAGATGCCCCAAAAGGAATATTCCTAATATTCCTACATCTCTTACTGTGAAGCCTTTGTTAAAATGACAGAGTTCTCCATGTGATCACAGAGGAGGGACAGATGTGAGGTACAAGGAGAGGAAAGAGGAGAGAGCTTTATTCGCCAAGTTAGTTAGTAGGAATTTACTATGGCAGGAAGGTGCATATGGTAAACGTCATTTTAGAAAATATAAAAAGTAGAAAATTAACAGCAGTATATAACACAAATATATATTTATATGTTGTCCCTTCCTGTCTGTAATGCTGCCTTCCTGGCAGATGAAAGGTAAAGGTTATTGTATCAACAGTGTGTTACCAACAAATAGTTCTCCTAACCCCCTCAACCTTTTTCTCTCCTTCTCTATCTTTCTCTCTATCACCCTCTATCTTTCTCTCTCTATCGCCCTCTCTCTCCCTCTGTATCTTTCTTTCTCTATCGCCCTCTCTATCACCCTCTCTATCTCTCTCTCTATCGCCCTCCCCCCCTCTCTGTATCTTTCTCTCTCTATCGCCCTCTCTCTCCATGGGCCATTGATCCCGTTACTATGGTGATGTGGCCCTTTTCATTCCTGTGGAGGAAACGGGCCACTGGATTTACAGGATTAGAGGGACGAGAGAGAGA
>NC_090057.1:465273-524556 GCF_038355195.1 Osmerus mordax | reverse complement strand
AACCATGGAAATGTAAGAAGTAGAAAGTACAGATGTTTGTGTAAAAATTGTGAAGTGAAGTACTGATACCAGAAAAATATACTTAAGTACAGTAACAAAGTATTTGTACTTTGTTACTTCCCATCTCTGATCAATATGTAGTTATATGAACCCATATGAACCTCCCTCTAACCCTCTCAGGACTGGAACCAGGCCAGGCATGCCTCCTCTCCTACTCTCTTACTCTCCTCCTCTCCTCTCTCCACCTCTCTTACTCTCCTCCTCTCCTCTCTCCTCCTCTCTTACTCTCCTCTCTCCTCCTCTCTTACTCTCCTTTCTCCTCCTCTCTTACTCTCCTCCTCTCCTCCTCTCTTACTCTCCTCTCCTCCTCTCTTACTCTCCTCTCTCCTCCTCTCTTACTCTCCTCCTCTCCTCTCTTACTCTCCTCTCCTCCTCTCTTAGTCTCCTCCTCTCTTACTCTCCTCCTCTCCTCCTCTCTTACTCTCCTTTCTCTTCCCCTCCTCCCCCCCTTCTCTATTTCTGTCCTGTCCTGAGTCAGGTGGATGAAGATGGAGAATGAGGTCAGTAGGTATAAAGGGCCTGAGGGATGGAGGGAAAAGACCAGCTTAGAGACGAGAGAGTCAGGGAAGACAGGAGAGAACCCCAAGTACCCTGGAGAGAGAGAGAGAGAGGTACCCTGGAGGGAGAGAGAGAGAGAGAGAGAGAGAGAGAGAGAGGGAGAGAACCTCCTTTTAGACAGGGAGATTCCCTTTAATCCTTAAGGATGAAGCAAAGAAAAGAAAAAAGGAATGGAGTGTGAATGAGAGAGAGGGGCAGAGTTGGAGTGGATGAGATAATCTCTCCGTAAATCTGGGGTTAGTGGTCTCTGTCAGTACCTCAGGAACATAAATACAGATCAAAATGGAAGGTACGTAAGTAGGTGTGAAATAAAAATGGATGTGATGATCATTCAGACCCTCCTCTGCATCCCTCCTCCTGTCTCCCCTCCTCTCCTCTCTCCCCTCCTCTTTCCCCTCCTCTCTCCCCCCTCTCCTCCTGTCTCCTCTTCCTCTTGTCTCCTCTCTCTCCTCCTGTCTCCCCTCCTCTCCTCTCTCCCCTCCTGTCTCCCCTCTCCTCCTGTCTCCCCCCCTCTCTCCTCCTGTCTCCCTCCCTCTCCTCCTGTCTCCCCCCCTCTCTCTTCCTGTCTCCCTCCCTCTCCTCCTGTCTCCTCTCCTCTCTCCTGTTTCTCCTCCTGTCTCCCCTCCTCTCCTCTCTCCTGTCTCCTCTCCTGTCTCCTGTCCACTCTCATGTCTCCTCTCTCCTGTCTCCTCTCTCCTCTCCTATCGATGGAGTGTGCTGCCCCCTAGTGTCCACAGATTCATCTCTCATGCTCCATTCAGAGCATCTCACCCCTGTGCAGTGATGAGAGGCTGGATGTGTGAGAGCCAGGCACGTTATGCCTGCTGTGTTATTACAGGAACATATCACTGATTCACAGTCTTTTTTAGTATCAATCAGGAAGACAAGATCATTTATTCTGTAAATAAGAGGAAAAGTGCTGTGTGAGATGTGGTTGCGTAATTGTGTCTTTTTTGTGAAACAACAATTATATAATGAGAGTGTTATATAATGATAACAAGATGCAGTGCTGTGTGATGTCTCTGTAGGTCTGAAATTGGTTAGCCTCTCCACTGTGCTGTGCTCCCCTCCTCTTCTTCCTCCCCTCCTCTCCCCTCTCCTCCTCTTCCTCCTCCCCCCTACCCTACCCTCCCCTCCCTTCTCTCTCATCCCTCTCTCCTCCCTCTCATCCCTCTCTCCTCTCTTATCCCTCTCTCCTCTCGTCCCCCAGGCAGGTGGAGCTGCAAAGGCAGAAGGAGCTGGAGAGACAGGAGAGGGAGAGACTGGAGCACGACATGCTGGAGAGAGAACGCGAGAGAGAGCGTGCGGAGAGAGAGCAGGCGGAGAGAGAGCGCCTGGAGCAAGAGAGAGAGCAGGAGGAGAGAGAGAGGATGGAGAGAGAGCAGCAGGAGAGAGAGAGGATGGAGAGAGAGCAGCAGGAGAGAGAGAGGATGGAGAGAGAGCAGGAGCAGCTGGAGAGAGAGAGAGACCAGCAGGACTGGGAGAGAGGGAGACGCATTTCTAATGCAGGTGAGTGATCCCCCCCCGCCTCTGTCTCTCCCACTGACACTCAAACACACACACACACTTATTTACACACACACGCGGCGTGTGCATTCATGCATGTTCTCTCACACACACATGCGCACACTCACACATTCAGTGAAGCGTAAACCCGTAAGGCAGAAGTAGAACAGGACACACAGCCCTCAGACGCAGAGCAGAGAGACGCAGAGCAGAGAGACGCAGAGCAGAGAGACGCAGAGCAGAGAGACGCAGAGCAGAGAGACGCAGAGCAGAGAGACGCAGAGCAGAGAGACGCAGAGCAGAGAGACGCAGAGCAGAGAGACGCAGAGCAGAGAGACGCAGAGCAGAGAGACACAGAACCACAGAACCACAGAGCAGAACCAGCAGGTGAGTCCAGTGTGTGTCTCTCCCTTCTCGGAGCTGGATGGGTGCACGTCTCCGGTGACGTGTTTAGCATCTAGCTGCTCTCCTCCTGTGTGTCGCTCCCTTATTGGCTAAGTTACAGCCCTTATTTTCCTCTCCTGCTCTCCTCGCCCCTCCTTCTCTTCCTCCCCCTCTTCTCTCCTCCTTGGACCATGTCACTTTACCCGCTAGTTGGATGGGCATAGATGAACAGATTGAGAGGCGCTGGGGCATGGAAAAAGTGTGTGTGTGTGTGTGTGTGTGTGTGTGAGAAGGCCCTCCATAGCCAGGCTGTAATGGTGTAGTACTGACAGGCCCACTGAGGCACCTGAATAACTGCTGAGCTGGGAGAGACAAACACTCATATACACACTCTCACACACACACACCCTGGGGAGACAAACACACACAGTATGTTCACTGCATGTGTTTATTGGGTTGTTTGAGGTGTTGCTGTGTAATAACTGCAATGTTCTGTTTTAATGCTTTCTAGATGTCTCTCCTGCAGGATGCTTCTGTGTGTGTGTGTGTGGGATAGGGTTAGTGTGTGTGTGTGTGTGTGTGGGATAGGGTTAGTGTGTGTGTGTGTGTGTGTGTGTGTGCGTGGGATAGGGTTAGTGTGTGTGTGTGTGTGGTTTGCTTACAGCTGTGTAGCTGTGTAGGGGTCTGGTCTCACTGGTCTGGGGTCTGGCTCATTCTGGTCTGGGGTCTGGTCTCTCTAGTCTGGGGTCTGGTCTCTCTGGTCTGGTCTCTCTGGTCTGGGGTCTGGTCTCTCTGGTCTGGAGTCTGGTCTCTCTGGTCTGGGGTCTGGTCTCTCTGGTCTTACCCTAACCTGTGTTCTGGGTTGAGATGGATGTTAATAGGATCATGTTCTGATCTGAGGGGAGACCAAGCTGTTGGTAGTCTGAGGCTTCATGTAACACACACACACACACACCCACACACACACACACACATCTATGATAACTAGGGGAGGATGTTCCTCATTAACTTTGCTCCTAATTTCATGACTGAACAAGTGGTTCTTTGTAAGAACATCAAACCTGTAGAGTGAAGACTAACTGGCTCAGCAGTCATACTCGCTGTTCACCTGAGACCAGCCTGGACCCCCTCACCCTGGACCCCCTCACCCTGGACCCCCTCACCCTGGACCCCCTCACCCTGGACCCCCTCATCCTGGACCCCCTAACCCTGGACCCCTTCACCCTGGACCCCCCTCACCCTGGAGTTTACCCTAGACCCTAACCCTGGAGGTTGCCCTGAACCCTAACCCTGGAGGTTACCCTGAACCCTAACCCTGGAGGTTACCCTGAACCCTAACCCTGGAGGTTACCCTGGACACACGTTTTAACCTGGTCTGAACAGGAGCGTGTTGGGTTTAGGGAGAACTAGTAGGAGATTTTCTGTTCCCCATGTTTAAGAGAAGGATCCTGTGTCTGTGTGTGTGTGTGTGTGTATATGAAATGTTTTGGAGCTGTGGAATGTGGGTTCTCGTTAAGGGTTCATTACTTTGGGATGATGGAGCAAAGCTGGGGCCGAGGTCACATGACTAGCTCATGGCCACAGACCCTGGTGGGAGGGGGAGGGGGGATGAAGGGGGAGGGAAATGGTTGACGGTTGGCTGGAGAGAGAGAGATGGAGAGAGGAAAAGAGGGGGAGAGAGAGAGAGATAAAAAGAGAGAGAGATGGAGAGGGGGAGAGAGGATGGGGAGAGAGAGGGGGAGCGAGAGAGATGGCGTGGAACGGAATGAAGGAGAATCATCACGTCTTTTTTGTCAGTGGAACATACCAGACCTGCATCCTGACCAATCAGAACGAGCCAACAGTATTTTAGAGAGAGAGGGAGAGAGAAGGGGGGGGGGGCAGGGGGGGCTTAGAAGTAGGGCAAGAGAATGCTCCAAGTGTGTTTGTGTGTGACTGTGTGTGTGGGTGTGTTTGTGATTAATCTTGTGTGTGTGTGTTTGTGATGAATATTGTGTGCGACTCTGTGTGTGTTTGTGGAGAATCGTGTGTGTTCATGCCACAGATATACACTATATGAAAATGTGCACATGGGTGTGGGTGGGGTGGGGTGGGGTGGGGTGGGGGCTGAAGTCTGGCTGCCATTCTGATGATGGTCAGTGGAGCAGAATGAGGGCAACACAAAGGATTAGCCTCTCAGTAAACATGGTGCAGGCAGGAGCCAGCCCAGGCTAGGCTAGCTAGCCATACATATAGTTC
Source organism: Osmerus mordax (assembly GCF_038355195.1). NCBI lineage: Eukaryota > Metazoa > Chordata > Actinopteri > Osmeriformes > Osmeridae > Osmerus > Osmerus mordax. Next base: position 519,810 of record NC_090057.1, on the reverse strand, counting down.
AAGCAGCAGCAGCCAGGCTAGGCTAGGCTAGCTATCCATACATATAGTTCAAGCAGCAGCAGCCAGGCTAGGCTAGGCTAGCTATCCATACATATAGTTCAAGCAGCAGCAGCCAGGCTAGGCTAGGCTAGCTAGCCATACATATAGTTCAAGCAGCAGCAGCCAGGCTAGACTAGGCTAGGTAGCCATACATATAGTTCAAGCAGCAGCAGCCAGGCTAGGCTAGGCTAGCTAGCCACACAACACAACAGAGCATGGATAATTCAGGAGCGATCCGGCGTCTACATGACCACACCCTTCTCACCAAACGAGGACAAAGCCTAATGATAACCCTAACCCTAATGATACTGCTCATTCAGACACACAGAATACAGAACACCTGCTGCTGGATCATGATCTGAACTACAGACACACAGAACACTTGCTGCTGGATCACGATCTGAACTACAGACACACAGAACACCTGCTGCTAGATCACGATCTGAACTACAGACACACAGAACACTTTCTGCTGGATCACGATCTGAACTACAGACACACAGAACACCTGCTGCTGGATCATGATCTGAACTACAGACACACAGAACACCTGCTGCTGGATCATGATCTGAACTACAGTGCAACGATAACATCTCAACTACAGATGACACGGTACAGCCGTGAGGTCCAGCTTCACCTCCGTGTTCAGACTGTCGTGTGATTCCGTCGCCAGGGAGACCAGGGAGGCCAGGGAGACCAGGGAGGCCAGGGAGACCAGGGAGGAAAGGGAGACCAGATGGGAAAGGGAGACCAGGGAGGAAAGAGGAACAGCAGCAAAGGCTGATGTAAACTGGAAGTACAATATGTCATGATATGATTCATAATATTGAACCTAATGTGTTTATTTAGAGGTAGCACCTCCTCAGAAACTGCACAGTCATGAAGGCGGTTAGCAAACATGAGTGAACTGTTCAAACCAGCCAGGCCTCTGGATCAGTGTTGAGCTGTCTGGAAAGAATCAGTGTGTCTGGGATCGCATGGGAGAGACTGCCACCGGCCTCTTACTAGTGTGTGTTGCTTCTCTCCCCCCCCCCCCCCCCCCCCTCTCTCTCTCTCTGTCTCTGTCTCTCTCTCTCTCTCTCTCTCTCTCTCTCTCCCTCCCTCTCTCTATGAAACACTCTACTCAAGTCCATCTCCAGGCCTGTTTCTTCTGCTAACCTAATCCACTAATAGTAGCATCTTTTCTGTCTGAGAAAAGAACAGAACGATAAAAGGAGATTTAGAAGTGTGCTGTTTTTCCTGCTTCATTTGCTCCCTTCTCTCTTTCTGTCTTCTTTCTATTTCCCTCCCCCCTCCCTCCTCCCTCCCTCCCTCCCTCCTTCCCTCCCCTCTTCTCTCTGTGCTGTGTTCTCTCTCTGTTCTGCGTATACCTCCCTCCCTGTCTCGGTCTGTCCATACTTTGCTGCGTTCAGCATTTGAAAGCACTCTCTACACCCCGCCCCCTCCCGAATACAAGCCCTCCTCCACCCCCAACTACCCTGCCCCCGGAACCGCCTCCCCCTCTTCCGCTGCCCCGCCCACCCCTCCACTACGCCACTCAGCCTCCCGATTTGCCACCTCACTAGGCTCTGCTTTCCACCCCCGTCCTCCCTCACTACGCCACGGTTCCCCGGCGACAGCAGGCCCCGCCGCCGGCACCCGCCCCTGCCCCCCCAATCCCGTCCAAGTCCGTAGTGTGGTCGGCCGCCAACTTCACCCCCCTGCCCCCCTCCCCCCCCGTCATGATCAGCAGCCCCCCAGGGAAGGCCCAGGGCCCCCGCCCCGTCATTGCAATCCCCGCCCCCTCCCCGCTCACCCAGAAGCCCCCCTCGCCCTCCCCCAACGGCCCCCCTATGTTCCCCGCCCCCCTCCCCCGTCACCATCTGCTGCACCGCCAACCCCACCCCTCCGCCTCCCCCCACCCCGCCCCCTCCTCCCCCTCCCCTCCCCCCCTTTGCCCTGTCCTCCCCCATGTGTTCTCCCTCTCCCTCATCCCAGCCCGCCGCTGGTGTCCCCTCTCCCTCCACAGCCCCCCGCCCCTCCAGCCTGCCAGTCAGCCCTAGGCTGGGAGATGGCTCCTGCTCTGGGCCAGCTCCTGAGCCCTGCGCCCCCCTGGTCCTCCAGGCCCCCTCGCAGGGTAAGGCCGTCTCTCTCTCTGCCCCCCCCGCCTCCCCTCCCTCTCTGTGTCCACACTCACCTGGGGGCTGAAGCTCCTGGGCCTCCGTCAGGGCCTGTGGAAGGTGGTGTTGACCCCTCACCCTGGCCCAGGACTGGCTACTGTGGTGGCTAGCATGGCTACCTGTGTTGACTAGCATGCCTAAAGCCTGGCGGATTCTCCTGTGTCCGAGGAGGTCTTAACAGGTTCTGCTCCAAGACATTGACTGCCTGTCTGTGTGTCTGTTCTGCTTTGGCCAACTCACCTGTTCACTGTCTGTCTGCCTGCCTGCCTGCCTGCCTGCCTGCCTGCCTGCCTGCCTGTCTGCCTGCCTGCCTGCCTGCCTGCTGGTCTGCCTGGGGTGGAGACCTGGTTGTGTTGTCTGGTCTTCTGTGCGAGCATGGTGTCTGTCGTCCTACCGAGGGAAAAGTGATTCAGAACGAGGAGGGAAATCATCTTCTTTTAAACCATCTCTTGTTGTGGTTTCATTTTTGACCATGTCACCCTCACTGTTCTGTCCGTGTGTCCAGGGGTGTCTGTCTGTTCCTGTCTGGGTGTAGCTTCCTGTGTGGGTGTGGCCGGAAATGTGTGACGCTGATTGGACAGTTGGTTACCTACCTGTGTGTTCCTCAGGAGCGTCACTAGATTACATTGTATTCTGACACTTTTATCAAAGCGGCATACAAATAGAGCAGACATTCGTGCATGGTAGTGCAGAGACAGGAAGGATGGTTAGAGTTAACGAACAATCTCTCAGGTACAGTGCAACAGTAGCTTGGCATATCAGGTTGAAGATTGACATGTGTTCTGCCTGGTTTAAACCACCACCTGATCACAATGATGAGACACAACATGACATGACCTCCACCTCCCTCCTCACACCCTCACCTCCACCCCACACCCTCACCTCCACCTCCCTCCCTCCTCACACCCTCACCTCCACCCCACACCCTCACCTCCACCTCCCTCCCTCCTCACACCCTCACCTCCACCTCCCTCCCTCCTCACACCCTCACCTCCACACCACACCCTCACCTCCACCTCCCTCCCTCCTCTCACCCTCACCTCCACCTCCCTCCCTCCTCACACCCTCACTTCCACCCCCTTCCCCACACCCTCACCTCCACTTCCCTCCTGACACCCTCCCCTCAGTACTGCTCAGACACATGATGAGATGATGCCCCACCACCCCTCCCCTGAACCCTGACCTCAGTCCTCCAGGCTCATATTTCATTAGTTAGGAGGACCCAGGGAACCATCCCCCATCGACCACAGTTCAGTGTGGTCAAATTCCATCATAGACATGGATGTGATGGTCCAGCTAGGAGCCTGTCGTTATTAGTCTGTCTGGTTCAGAAGCCCTGAGGCTAATTCAGCAGGCAGGGACAGTTATGAGGCTGACACAGTTCTTCTGTGTTTCTGTGTGTGTTTCTGTATGTGTGTTGTGTTGTGTGTGCTTGCATTGTCTCCATTCTCTTCATTGATATTAATACATTAACCACTGACCACTACTCAACTATACGCATGTTGTGTGAGATGCAGTGTGTTGCTGGTGATGTGGCTCGTTTATACCATGTTTACTTCCTGTCCCTCCCGGCTACATATCTCACTTCTGTGTGGATGAGCTGTGTTGCCTACAGTGCACTGGAAAACCTACTCCAGCTTAGATGCTGTGTTTGTAGTGGATTGTGTTGTTAAAAGCCTTGAGTCTTGTTAATGTATAATGTTTTCTTTAAGGGTAAGAATAGTCGTTAGATTGCTTTGAGAGGATCTTGAAATGAGATACTGATTGTTGAATCTTTCCCCTCTCCCCCCTCTCCCTCTCCCTATCCCTCCCTCCCCCAACAGATGCAGTTCTGACTCCTGGACTACCCACACCTCCCCCCCCCTCCCCCCCTCCCTCCTGGTTCCACTGTGACCCCCACGGCGGGCCCCCCTGCCCCCCCGGGCCCTCCCCCACCTCCTCCCCTGCCCCCCACTCTCACCCCCAGCGGCCCCCCACCCCCGCCTGGCCCCCCTCCTCCTCCCTCTGGGCAGGCACCTCCTCCAGTCCCGCCCCCCGCCCCTCCCCTCCCCCCTGGGCTGTTCTCCCCCTCGGAGGACCGCCCCCTCTCTGGGCTGGCCGCCGCCCTCGCTGGAGCCAAGCTGCGGAAAGTGCCAAGGGTGAGACACACACACACACACTGCATGAGCACACAATCTGGTGTATCCTAGCTGGTGTATCCTAGCTGGTGTATCCTAGCTGGTCTATCCTAGCTGGTCTATCCTAGCTGGTCTATCCTAGCTAGAGTGTAGCCAGTCCTGTGTCTGACCTTCCTGTGTTCATTCCTGTTTCTGCAGAGTGAGGACCCAGTGGGGGCTGCCCTGGCTGCAGCCGTAGCAGGGGGCGTGGCTGGAGTGGCAGCGGCCAAGCCTGCAGGGGGGAACGGGCCCCTGCCGGGGGGAGGGGGTCTGATGGAGGAGATGAGCGCCCTGCTGGCCAGGAGGTGACATGACACCCTCAGCAGCTGTATCTGTCTGTCTACACATCTAACAATCTATCTACCCATCTATTTGTCTGATTTATCACTTTATTGATCCCAAAGGAAATGAAAAAGGGTTTATGATAAAATAACATGAAGGAGCAACAGTTGCATGATTTGGAAAAGCCCTTATTCCTCTTCTCCGTTCAGGGTTGGACTCTTTAAGCTGTGTTGTTGATGTCTGTGTTCGTCTGTTTGTTGTTGTGTTGCAGAAGAAGAATCGCTGAGAAGGGCTCGTCTCCTGAGCCTGACCTGAGAGCGGTGAGTATGACAAACCTGCCTGGAGGAGGAGGAAGGGGAGGAGGGTACGACACCTGTCAGGAGAGGGAGAGATGGAGGAGAGGAGGAGAGTACATTACATTTAGTCCTTTAGCAGACGCTCTTATCCAGAGCGACTTACAGTAAGTACAGGGACATTCTCCCCGAGGCCAGTAGGGTGAAGTGTGTTGCCCAAGGACACAACATCATTTGGCACGAACCAACAACCTTCTGATTAATAGCCCAACTTCCTAACCGCTCAGCCGTCTCACCCCTAGTAGAGGCAGGAGGTAAAGGGGAGGTTGATGGAGAGGGGAGGACAGGTAGGAGGACATGGTGATAGAGGAGAGGGCCTATCCACGGCTACTAGACATCTGAATCTGGATGACCTTTGACCTGTCCTTTCTCCTTGTGCTTCTATCCAATAGGAGGAGCTGGAGGGGCCTACAACTCCTAAAGTGTCAGCCTGTAACACGCCAGGTAAGCATGGAGTTACCTGGACGTGCACAAGGATGGACACAAAAGTTTAGAATTTGTGTGCGACCAATCAGAGCACAGATGTTTCAAATCTCCTGCCCAGTATCCTATAACATGTTGAGCCCTGAAGAGAGGGCATACCGCTACATGCAGCCACTGTAGTGCTCTGGATCTGTGTTTAAGAGTGAAGCAGTAGCTATTGTTTGGGAGCGCTGCAGCTATAATGTACAGTAATGCCTGAATTACAGCTTTGAGAATGCCTAATGCCATTGTGTGTGTGTGTGTGTCCAGACATGCCCAGGAAGCCCTGGGAGAGGACTAACACCATGAACGGTAGCAAATCCCCCGTCATTGGAAGGTAAGCTAACATCCAGACAACATCGCTAACGTAGCTGTACCTGTGTAGCTAACATACGTTAGCGTAGCTGTTCCAGTGGAGCTAACATACGTTAGCGTAGCTGTTCCTATGGAGCTAACATATGTTAGCGTAGCTGTTCCTGTGGAGCTAACATACGTTAGCGTAACTGTTCCTGTGGAACTAACATATGTTAGCGTAGCTGTTCCTGTGGAGCTAACATATGCGGAACTGGGTCTCAGGGTCTCTCTGATAAGGGTCTCAACCAGACCCTTAGATGGGTCAGGGGTTAATCTCTCAGGTTCCGCTCTGAGCCTACATCTCAGTCTGGCTCTGATGCCGTCTGATGCCGTCTGATGCCGTCTGATACCGTCTGATGCCGTCTCCACCTGAGAGCTGAGGAGGAGGGGGCGTGACTGCATGTCATGGCTCTGCTGGTCTGGTCTGGTACTGCGGGTCTGGTCTGGTACAGCTGGTCTAGTTCTGCTGGTCTAGGTCTGCTGGTCTGGTACTGCTGGTCTGGTTCTGCTGGTCTGGTATATTGGTCTGGCCTGGTTCTGCTGGTCTGGTATACTGGTCTGGTCTGGTACTGCTGGTCTAGCTCTGCTGGTCTGGTATATTTGTCCAGTCTGGTTCTGCTGGTCTAGTTCTGCTGGTCTGGTCTGGTACTGCTGGTCCGGTACTGCTGGTCTGGTATATTGGTCTGGTCTGGTTCTGCTGGTATGGTATACTGGTCTGGTCTGGTACTGCTGGTCTAGTTCTGCTGGTCTGGTATATTTGTCCGGTCTGGTTCTGCTGGTCTAGTTCTGCTGGTCTGGTCTGGTACTGCTGGTCCGGTACTGCTGGTCTGGTATATTGGTCTGGTCTGGTTCTGCTGGTATGGTATACTGGTCTGGTCTGGTACTGCTGGTCTAGTTCTGCTGGTCTGGTACTGCTGGTCTGGTATATTGGTCTGGTTCTGCTTGTTTGGTTCTGCTGGTCTGGTACTGCTGGTCCAGTACTGCTGGTCTGGTTCTGCTGGTCTAGTTTTGCTGGTCTGGTCTGGTTCTTCTGGTTCTGCTGGTCTGGTCTGTTTTGATGGTCTGGTTCTGCTGGTCTGCTCCTGCTAGTTGGGGTCTGTGGGAGGAGCCAGCTGAGTCCATGGGCGGAGCTAGCAGGGTTCTGTGGGCGGAGCCAGTGGGTCTTTTCAGGACGTTGTGTGTCTCCCCTCACAGACGAGACGCACCGTGGAGAAATCCTCAGAGCTCAGGTCCCTCCAACAGGTACCCAGGCCTGCAGACTCCCCTCCGCTCCTCTCCCCTCCTCTCCTCTCCCCTCCTCCCCTCTGCTCCTCTCCCCTCCTCTCCCCTCCTCTCCTCTCCCCTCCTCCCCTCCTCTCCTCTCCCCTCCTCCCCTCCTCTCCTCTCCTCTCCTCTCCTCTCCTCTCCCCTCACCCCCCCTCCTCTCCTCTCCCCTCCTCTCCTCTCACCCCCCCCTCCTCTCCCCTTCCCTTCTCCTCCTCTCCTCTCCCCTCCTCCTTTGCTGTGCTAAACATGCTCTGCTTTAGGGGTGGAGAGTGTGTGTTTAGGGGTTGTGTGTGTGTTTTATGGGTGGTGTGTATGTGTGTGTGTTTTCAGGGGTGGTGTGTGTGTGTGTTGCATCAGAAACATTCTCTCTAATCTCCGCCAACAAGGGATTCACCAGACTCACTCATGCCTTTGGTAGCACAAGGCTATCCTTGTCAAAGGAATTCCCCGAAACCACATAAATGTGATAGGCCTGTTCCTTTAACACACACTCACTCTCTCTCTCTCTCTCTCTCTCTCTCTCTCTCTCTCTCTCTCTCTCTCTCTCACACTCTCTCTCTCTCTCTCTCTCTCTCTCTCTCACTCTCTCTCACTCACTCACTCACACCCACACACCCATAACCCAGGGTGAAAACCTTGTTGGCTGGTGCTGACGGTCAGTTTCCTCTCTAACTGAGAGTCCTTAACTGGGATGAACGCAGTCGATCATGGAATGTTTACCATTGAGTGTGTTATTTAGAGCAGTTAACTTGAGCTAAATCAAGTTAACTTTCCCTCTGAAACCTGACCTGTTCAGGAAGTTGTTGTCCCACACATCTGCTGGGCGGCTCACTCTAAGCAAAGCGACGTACGTGCTTCTTGGTCATCAGAAGTATTTCTTTGGGAGTTCAATGCACTTTCTGTCAACTTGTTGAAGTTGTTGAAGTGTTTGTCTGCTTGACGGGTGTAGCAGTCTGCAGTGTGGAGGAGCTGAACACCATTGGTTACTGTAGTTTAACTTTTCTCTCAATCTTTTTCTCTCCTTTTTTCTCTCATGCCTCTCTCCACCCTCCCCTCCTCCCTCCCCCTCCCTCCAGACCTAAGTCCACTCCCACACCGACTGGATCTTTCAGTGCCAATGGCGTGCCAACAGAAGGCCTTGACTATGACAGATTGAAACAGGTAATAATCATTCTTTGATTGGGGATGAAGATGAGGGTGGAGGTGTGGGTGGGGTGGACATGGAGGTGAGGGTGAGGTAGGGGGTGAGGGTAAACATGGGGGGTGAGGGTGAGGTAGGGGGTGAGGGTAAACATGGGGGGTGAGGGTGTGGGTGAGGTAGGGGGTGAGGGTAAACATGGGGGGTGAGGGTGAGGTAGGGGGTGAGGGTAAACATGGGGGGTGAGGGTGTGGGTGAGGTAGGGGGTGAGGGTAAACATGGGGGGTGAGGGTGTGCCCAATGGCACTTGCTGCTGTGCGTCCCTCCCTCCTCTTGGTGTGTGAGCGTGGTAGATAAGCACAGATCCCCCTATCAGCTGCAGCAGAGACAGGAAGCCCCAAGGCCCCTCCCCCTCCCTCCCTCACCCTCTCCCTCCCCCCCCTCCCTTTCCCTCCCCCCTCTCCCTCACCCCTTCCCTCAGCTCTCCCACCCTCTCACTGTACGCACGCCACGAGGACGCTAGTGCATCTGTGACAACGTCTTTATGCGTTTTTTGTTTGTTTTCAGGACATCTTGGACGAGATGAGGAAGGAGTTGTCCAAGCTGAAAGAGGAGCTCATCGACGGTAGTTCTTAATGATTGTTGTGGCATGCTGTCTTTCAGCACTACTGTGTAACAGTGTTGGTTTAGCATCTGGAGAGAAGACACTAGCCACTAGCACTAGCAGGCAGACAGGACATGCTGTATGTCAGTGTTTAACCAGTGTTACTAGCCAGTATTATTTGATAGTGTTATTAGACAGTTACTAGCCAATATTACTGTTGCTAGCCAGTGTTGCTAGTTTTATTTCTCTGACCTCTGGTCTTCCTCCTCTGTCTCCTCAGCGATCAGGGAGGAGCTGGGGAGGTCCAGCTCAGCATAGAAGACTGACCTCACGTCCCGGAACATCCCGGAACATCCAGACCCTGGTCACTCCTGCAGATATGACACTATACACCCCACACAGGAAAACACAACCACAGGTGACATTAACGACAGCAACCGTAGTAACACAGAGGACTTGTCTGTGGGCGGAGCAGCACAGGCCCACAGCCCAGCGGGGCGTGTAGCGTGTAGCGTGGGCGTCCGCTGACATCCATCTTGTGAAGCCTCTTCACGTCGTTGTATCTCCTGGACGGCAGGACACAGTCTTAACCAGAAGCGACTGTCTTTATGCAAAGATTCCTTTCTTTGTCTATTACACTACAACAACAAAAAAACTATGAAAATCCGCAATTAAACAAAACATTAAAATGTATTGAACTCTAAAACCGTATTAACCATTGAAGGAAGTGTGAGAAATCTAGCAGGCAATTTTCATGCTTAATGGCACACAAGTGTGATTTCATGTTCAGGGAGTGGTGAGAGAACGGGAGGCAGAGGGTAACGACTCAGTTTCCATGTTGGAGCCTCTGTGTGTGAGAGACTAAAGGACTGGGTAGATTCTACCACTGCAGGACTTTGTAAAGCTTGTCTTCCTCAAATACTATTTTAATCTGAATATAAACGAAAAAAGAGAGAAAAAAAAAAGATATTTACTACATAAATCTATCAATCATGTCTGTTTCAATGTAAATCCTTGGCCATATCAAGTAGCTTAATCAAATCTCTACCGGATGGTCAGTCATTGTCTTCTAGTCTGTAATATCTAAAAAATCATCATTTCCTATCTTTTTCAAATGCTCCTGAAGAGCTACTGTACTGCGTTTCCTATGTGTTGTGTGTGTCAGCCTGATGATGTCACAGGCTGATGATGTCACAGGGGACTGTCCTCTCTAAAATCAATCATTGTAGCTCCTTACCAAACCTATTCTGACAGACGGTGAAAGCGATGGTTTAAAATGCTAAACTGGCCGTTAGCAGGTTCTGTAGAAGGATCCAGACAGTTATTTGAGGGGTTATTTTCCTCCCATTTCATTTTTGTCACATTTGGTGCATGTTACGTTTTTATACACAGTGAAGGTCACTGAGGTCGCCACGAAAAATGTAATTACTTCATCATGAGTTTATAAGCAATAAGTGTAGCATCTATCTTTACTGACACCCCCACACACTCACTGATCCTGACTTGGACATCAAGGTCTGGAGATGGGCCCAGCTGCCCCCCCCCATCACAGCTTCTGGAGGCCACTCTGCTTGTTTCATTTTCAGAGAAGCTTTATGTTAGCAGCTGCATTTCTTCATGTTCGATTTTTCTTTTGAAATGCTTATTATCGAGGAGTTTGTGCGTGTTGGGGAGGAAGATGTGCTTGTGCCATTTAGCTTGTCTCAGTGTGCTTACTGATGATCGCATCTGTGCGTTGCTTTTTTAATGGTTTGCCTTTATTTCCTGCCACTCAGTAAAAAAAAATATTAATTTCAGCTTAAAATGACAGTTTCCCTGCTGGTTTTGTTCAACACATGCTGAATAAAGCATGTTTCTTTTCAGTGAGCTAAGTTAGCGTTTCCAAACGTCTAGCCGTCCAATCATCTGAGAGGTTGAAGGTGTAACTGTGGAGACTAGAGTGAAAGAGCTTCTTAACTCTAGCTTCTTTCCTTTTGACTTGACTGTCTCTAGAGAGACTGATGTTGATCAGGGCTCATAATCAATACTGCACAGGAGAGCTGAATCCTGCTGGGTTTCAACTTATTTTCTTTCTCGTCATCTTCTAAGGAGTAGCACAGCATGTAAAACTGGTCTGTACAGATGTGTGTTTACAGCATCGATTGCACTTTAAAAACCCATAGAAATCCACAACCACCACAAATACTGCTGTGTCCCAGCTGCAGCCTCCATTGCCAATAATGTGGCTAATTCACCAAAGGTTTCAGATGCCAGTCTACTCCTGCTAAACACATCACATTCGAACTGAGTCGCCTTTTGTTGCATATCATTGTCAAGAGAGAGGTACATCTCTATCTATCAATTTAAAGTCCGGATTGGGAAGTGAAAGGTTCTGATCAAGGATATAGTTCATATCTACATGAATAACTGTTCTGATCACGGATATAGTTCATATCTACATTAATAACTGTTTGTGAATCTTCATGGTTTGTGCCTTGTTCTGAAGTTGCATTTAATATGTCAAAGACTAGTGAAGATCTACATGCTAGTAATAATTCTATAGGGGCTGTCATGATATAGATGATTTTGTGTTTAGCATCCTGTTAAAAGTTATAAAGGGAGTGTTTTTGTTTTGTTTTTACTTTGGAATTTATCTGTACAAATAAACCCAGCCTTTTGTTTTCTCCTGAGGCCATTACTATGTTACACAGCTATGGTGTTATTATCTGGGATTAAAAAACTGAACAAAACACAATGGCTCAAAGTAACTCAGTCCCCAAACTCTCATCACCATCTGAGATGGTGGACTAGCTAACACTGAAAGAAAATCTCGAACTTAAATCAATTACATTTTTCAAATTTACATTTCTCTTTCCTGACTTTATTCTTTTAGCATTCACATTGTACCATACCGTTCTCATATTAATTAGACTTTTCTTACATGCTAACATTGTTTTGTTTGAGCGAATGAAATAAAAATTGCAATACATGATTACATTTGGAGTGATATTTAGTGGATCCTTCAGCATGATCTTGTTAACGGCAACACATTGAATGTCTTAGTTGTCTTGTTTAGTCTTTTAAATTAATTATTTGTTCAAGTATTTTTGTGTCCATGTCAGTGGAGCAGACAGAAATCCTGAGGTTCACTAGGCGTTGAGACATGCAGATATCATGCAGACAGCTGGGGTTATGTTCCGTCACTCATTTCAACATATTTATAAATGAACACAACAATAGACCAAATACATGAGTAACATCAATCTACTTACACTACTAGTCACACATAAAGTACAGAGTCAAGCAAGGTTGCTTATAATCTCAGTCAGTCAGAGCTTGCTGTCAGAGCCTCGGTTACATACTATTTACATTTACATTTAGTCATTAAGCAGATGCTCTTATCCAGAGCGACTTACAGTAAGTACAGGGACATTCTCCCCGAGGCAAGTAGGGTGAAGTGCCTTGCCCAAGGACACAACATCAATTGCACGGCCAGGAATCGAACCTGCAACCTTCTGATTACTAGTCCGATTCCCATCCGCTCAGCCACCTGACTCCCCCCTGACTATTTAAATCTCATGTCCAGGAAATCCGGGCCAAGCACTATTCTTAGCAATGGACCAGCTCCATCTCTGCCCCCTCCCTCCACCAGGTATCTCCTTCCAGCCTGGCCTGCAGCTCGTGGTTGGTGCTCTTCTGCTGCTGCTGCACAGTTCAGCTGAGGCGAGCAGGAAGCAGGGGGCGGGGCCATCTGAAACTGAAGCTGTGAGATGTGTCAAGACTGGAGCCCAGACTATATTTAACCCTCTGGTGGCTGAGCCTGATTCCATCCACTCATGATCACATCCTCAGGTTGTCCAGAGGAAACAGCCGTGTTTGATCCCCTGCGGCTGATCTGGCGGGTGTGTGGTCTGTGTGTGTGCGCGTGTGTGGTCTCTGTGTGTGTGTGTGTGTGTGTGGTCTGTGTGTGTGTGTTTCAGGGAAACAATGTCATGCAGAGACTTCCTGTAGAAGGTAACACCCATTTCTGCAGTTCATCTGAGGTTCCACTGGTAGCAGAACTAGAGACAGCAGGATCACTTGCTGCTGCCTGCTCGGTCGGAGGGAGGGGAAGAAAGGGAGGGGGGAGAGAGAGAGGGAGGGAGGGAGAGGGGAAGAGAGAGAGGGGGGGGGGAGAGAGGGAGGGAAAGAGAGAGAGGAAGGGGGTAGAGAGAGGGAGGAGATAGGGAGAGAGAGAGGGAGGGGAAGAGAGAGAGAGTGAGAGAGAGGGAAGGAGGGGGGGAGAGAGATGGAGACAGAGAGAGACAGGAGGTTGAGTGAACAGCCTGACAGGATGTGAATGATCCCTGACATTATGCCCCCTGTTTAAGAAGGCAGCTGCACATGCACAACAGCGGTGTTATGCTGTTACCTGTTGTACTGTTACCATATATCTCAGAAATATAGGACAAAATATTCAGATTCTAGGCAACAAAATACTTTTTAAACCATAACCTTTGATACAGATAGACTTTTGACAGTCATTTGAGGGTTTAGGTTGGTTGAGGGGCAGTTCTATGGGTGTATGTGAAGTCCTTGATTTGATTTGTTTCATTATACTGTGCTAAATTACAAACAGACATTTACCGTATCGCATGGATTTATATTTAATTTCAAATGTATTTTTGTTTGACTATAATTGTAATCATGTGTATCACAAATATATCATCCATTCCTCCATGTTGTATGACAAGCATTCTGACACCCGTAAACAAAGCACAAGGACGTGCAGTCGTGCTACCTGGTAACCAATCACAACTCTGTTAAATCCCACAGTCAGCCAATGAGAAGATGCAACAATTTAAAATGATAAGCTGCTGAGCCAATCAGAAGGCTTCGCGCCATCACAGTCACAAGTGTTGAGATAGAGGGAGGGAGAACGCGCTCTACGTTCCGCTGCAGTTTTTAAAAATATTTTTTTCGTTGCACGTTTTTAAAGGGATACATATCTATTTTCCTTGCTGGAACTGTAGGTGACATATCAAGGTAAAAAGACGTATTTGTGTAACCTCTTTAACGTAGTGAAATTTGATCGGTTTTGTTTGTCTTTGTTGGGCTAATGAGGCCCGGTAACGTACGATACGATATAACGTTAGATAGCCAAAGATAGCCCAAAGATCTCCGCTAACGTAGCTCGGCTACAGTAACTAGCTAGCTAGCTGACAGTTGCTAGCGTAGTCTTGTTCTGGAATAGTAACCTTTCAGACAACACCTTAAGCAAATATTTTATGGTTATTATAGATGAATACATTTACTTTCTGTTTCAGTTATTGAAAGCTTTTAAGAAGCGTTTGTAGTTGAATGATTGCTCCACGCGCATATTCAACTAGTGAAGAGACGTGTTGCTCATAGCCGTTCTGCTGCAGGGATACTACTGTAGTCTGAAGAGCGTCCAACCGGTGCATAGTATACATTCTACAATCAAACGTTTTATACAGATGTGTTGTTGTTGTTCGTCTAGCTAGCAGCAACAACGTTTACAAGTCAACTAGCTGAATAAACGTATTGAGCAAGCTGTTTTATCGGGTAGTCAACAAAGGCATGTTGATCTGCCGCTAGCTGCCCTGTAGGTTTGAATACATGACGTTTTCCCTCCCTGCCGCTGTCATTTGAAGCAAGGTATTATTAAAGGAGCAGATTCTTTACTTGCCATGTGTTAGCAATGATAAGTTGGTCACGGTTTCTTATTTCATCCTGTTTTCTAGATACAGTCGAGTTTTCAAGCATGCTTAGAATCCCGCTCCTTAATTTCACTTTTGATTGTTCCAATTCTGCCAGCGGGCAAAGTACAGTACCGTTATATGATGTGCGCTCACCAACTACCTTTTCTGCTGTTGCTAAATCGACTGGAAATTTGAGGTGGCTTTACAACATTCACCGACTTGACTGAATTCATATTTTCTTGTGTGTTTTATAGCAGCACTGTGTTGGGGTGTTAGCTATGTGTAGTAATATATTGCAATCAAGTTAGAACGAGGCTGACAGCTTTTAGTTGGCTAAAACGTAAATGAGTGTTGATCTAACCATTGTCCAACGTTAGTCTCAACAACAGTTTTAGGTGTTGTAAACCCAGTTAAAGGCTGTTTTAAAGTAGTTAGTCTGTCAGCCAGCTAGCGCCTAGCTGCTTACAATCTAAAGGCGGGGTGCTGACGTCATAGCCCGCGTCCTTTACGGATGCGGGTCTGGAGAGTTTGAGCGGAGTGTGACTCCGGGTTAGGGTTAGGGTCCTGAGTTTGAGCGGAGTGTGACTCCGGGTTAGGGTTAGGGTTAGGGTCCTGAGTTTGAGCGGAGTGTGACTCCGAGCTAGCAGGACTACCGGGACATTTACAGCCGTATGGACCTGAGCACTAGACACGCTAACCATAACCCTGCACAGAAACTTGGGGTGTGTGTCTAGAGTGAGACTGCTTGGGTGGGGTGCGTGTCTAGAGTGAGACTGCTTGGGGTGCGTGTCTAGAGTGAGACTGCTTGGGGTGTGTTTCTAGAGTGAGACTGCTTGGATGGGGTGTGTTTCTAGAGTGAGACTGCTTGGGGTGTGTTTCTAGAGTGAGACTGTTTGGGGTGTGTTTCTAGTGAGACTGCTTGGGGTGTGTTTCTAGAGTGAGACTGTTTGGGGTGTGTTTCTAGTGAGACTGCATGGGGTGTGTTTCTAGAGTGAGACTGCTTGGGGTGTGTTTCTAGGGTGAGACTGCTTGGGGTGTGTTTCTAGAGAGACTGCTTGGGGTGTGTTTCTAGAGTGAGACTGCTTGGGGTGCGTGTCTAGAGTGGGACTGCTTGGGGTGTGTTTCTAGAGTGAGACTGCTTGGGGTGTGTTTCTAGAGTGAGACTGCTTGGGGTGTGTTTCTAGTGAGACTGCTTGGGGTGTGTTTCTAGAGTGAGACTGCTTGGGGTGTGTTTCTAGAGTGAGACTGCTTGGGGTGTGTTTCTAGAGTGAGACTGCTTGGGGTGCGTGTCTAGAGTGAGACTGCTTGTATTAATGGAGTAAGATGTTATGGAATCTGCTTGACTAGATTAGTGACCAAAACGCGGCGGTTTAGTGGGCTCTGTCTGCGCTACATCTATGCCATTATGGGCCTTGAGAAATTACTGGTTTATGCAAGTCTATATATTTATCTTTTTAGATTATATTTTTTATTTTATGTATGTGTGTTGATGTTACTAACCTGACATAACTGTATGCACAAGAGTTTTATTCTAAGAAAGTACCTGGTAAATTGCAATTGTTGTGTGCAATTTTAAGATAACAAATAACATTTTTTTATGTTGTTAAAGAGGATGTGTACACAGTAAACGAGTAACCATTAACCTATTTTGGTGTTCATTTAGTCAGCTCCAGAAATACATTTAGGACTTACCTGTATGTCAGTGTAAGTCCACTCACAAAGGCCATTGAGCTTCTGACAAAAGAGTGATGGGGCCGTGGCTAGTCAAGCCCTGCAGAGTTAACCCTAGTGTGGACGAGCACGTCAGCACTTCACTCTGTCTCTCTCTCTCACACACACACACACACACACACACACACACACACACACACACACACACACACACACACACACAGCATCTCTCTCCATCCTGCTGATCTCAGTTGTACATTGTGTTCAGTGTTACTCTGACCTGTCTCCAGTCTGCATGTCTTTATGAACCCAGAGAATCTCATTCAGTGTGAATCAGAACAATCCCAGTTTGTCGTCTGGACTCTGCAGCAGCTCTCCATTGTGATCTTTACTTCCAACAGTAAGACAGAATCTGTGTTTGGTGCCTTCCCCTTCTTCTTGTAAAACTGCCCTGTGTTCTGTCTTCCATCACACCTCCTTTCCCTCTCCCACTCTCTCCCGCTCTCTCTCTCTCCTGCTCTCTTCCTCTCTCTCTCATCCTCTCTCTCTTTTCCTCTCTTCCTCTCTCTCCCGCTCTCTTCTCCTCTCTCTTTCTTCCTCTCTCTCCCGCTCTCTTTCTTCCTCTCTCTCCCGCTCTCTTCTCCTTTCTCTTTCTTCCTCTCTCTCTCTCTCTCTCTCTCTCTCTCTCTCTCTCTCTCTCTCTCTCTCTCTCTCTTCCTCTCTCTTCCTCCCTCTCTGACCGTCTCCCCCCAGGTAGATGAGGATGCCGAGTGCAAGGTTCCAGAGTGGGGAGATGGTGATGGGCCGATGGCCCGGCAGCAACCTGTACTACGAGGTGAAGGTTCTGGGCTACGAGGCCCAGAGCCAGCTCTACACGGTGGTGTACAAGGACGGCACTGAGCTGGAGCTCAGGGAGGCTGACATCAAGGTAGGACAGGCAAACTCACTAGCTCAGTACAGGACTGTTACCATGATGTGTAACCATGGTTCTGTGCTGTTCCAGAGCGGAGCAGGGTTCCGGCCCTCCAGCCGGCGGTCCCGGTCTCGGTCTCGTTCCCCGTCACGGCGGCGCTCCCGGTCGCGCTCCCCGGCCCGGACCACGCGCCGCTCCTCCTCTCGCACCTCTACCGCCGTCACTACGGAGACTCCCACCTCGCGCAGGGAGCCCAAACTGAAGGAGGTCCTAGAGGTCCGACTCAGCCCCTTGGTAAGATACCCCCTCTACCCCTCTGTCTCTACCTCCCTCCTTCCCTCTACCCCTCTGTCTCTACCTCCCTCCTTCCCTCTACCCCTCTGTCTCTACCTCCCTCCTTCCCTCTACCCCTCTGTCTCTACCTCCATCCTTCCCTCTATCCCTCTGTCTAACTCTTGGTGAAATACCTCCTCTCCTCCATTTCTATCTGTCTCTTTCTACCTCTGTCTCTCTCTCCCTGTCTGTTCTCTCTCTCTCTGTATCTATCTAACCCCAGTACGTGGTGAGATGTCTCTGTATATATCTGTTTCTCTCTCTAATAGAATGTAAATGTTACAGAATGTAAATGTAACCGGGAGTATTACTGCCCATGCACAGTCAGCGACGCATCACATTAAAGTAGTTGGCGCTGGTCTGTGAGAGTCGTAGCAGGCAGCCTGTACAGTATAATCATGTGGAATGTGTGAGAGTCTTGTGACTGTTCTCTGGGGTCGTCTTCCTCCCCTGGGTTCACCGCTGTCTGACCATCTCTCCTGTCCTCCCTGCTTACGGCCTGGCCTCCGCGTGTGTCGCTGTGTGTGTCGCTGTGTGTGTGTCCACCACAGGCAAAGCCAGTTGATAACAATAGCAACAATAAGCATGAACAGAAAGAGGAGAATGACAGCGCTAACAAAGTGAATGAGGTGAGACATTTATTCCAACACTACACAAGGTATTTAGGAATGTCGTGTGTGTATTTCTTTAAATAGTTCCTCTTCTCCTCGTTTGCAAAGCTGTGTGTTTGATGTTGTTGGGTGGTGATGAGAGACAGTGGGCTTGCTCATCTGCATGTTAGTCAATGGGCTATATTACGCTACGGCTACACCAAGCGCGGAAATTCTGACGCGCGGAAAAAGAACGTTCACGGAGCGGATCTTTTATTTAGCCGGCTACACTGGACGCGTCAAAGATTTACATTTAAGATGAATCCGTTATCTGTTTTTCTGTGTTTGTTTACCAGACTCTATGTAAAAAGGGCCACGCAAACCTTGCGGAAAATAATAAAAATAGAAGCCAGTCTATTTATACATTTTCCGCACGGAAATTTAGTTTTCGCGTCTGGTGTAGCCACTCTCATTGCTTATAATGTATTAGAACTCTGCTGAGTCCACACTGCGTCCGCAAGGCAACATTTCCGTGCTTGGTGTAGCCACGGCGTTAGAACCAGGAAATACCCCTCATCTCAGGTCACTCACTGCTGGTTAGCTTACTGGAAGGTTATCTAGCTGTTGGAGGGTTATCTAACTGTTGGATGGTTATCTAGCTGTTGGAGGGTTATCTTGCTGTTGGAGGGTTATCTTACTGTTGGAGGGTTATCTAGCTGTTGGATGGTTATCTAGCTGTTGGTGTTAGCTTACTGTTGGAGTCAGGTGGCTGAGCGGTTAGGGAATTGGGCTAGTAATCCGAAGGTTGCTGGTTCGATTCCTGGCTGTGCGAAATGACGATGTGTCCTTGGGCAAGGCACTTCACCCAACTTGCCTCGGGGAGAATGTCCCTGTACTTACTGTAAGTCGCTCTGGATAAGAGCGTCTGCTAAATGACTAAAATGTAAATGTAAAAATGTTGGATGGGTAGATTACTGTTGGAAGGTTATCTAGCTGTTGGAGGGTTATCTAGCTGTTGGAGGGTTATCTAGCTGTTGGTGTTAGCTTACTGTTGGCTGGGTAGATTACTGTTGGAGGGTTATCTAGCTGTTGGAGGGTTATCTAGCTGTTGGAGGGGTTATCTAGCTGTTGGAGGGGTTATCTAGCTGTTGGAGGGTTATCTTACTGTTGGAGGGTTATCTAGCTGTTAGCTTACTGTTGGATGGGTAGATTACTGTTGGAGGGTTAGCAAACTGTTGGATGGTGTGATGATTTTCGAAAGAAAAATAAATGACTTACGTTTTCTCACAACTGTGTTTAATGAAATGTTCTTTGTTCCAGGCGGAGGGGGAGCCGGTGAAGAAGGTGGAGAGCCGCTACAACCTGCGGCGCAGGAAGGATGATGGGGATGCCAGGCCGTCAGGGCCTCAGCAGCAGGAGACCTCTGCCCCAGCCTCCACCCCCGCCCCCACCCCCACCCCCAGGACCACAGAGCTGGAGTTTGGAGGACGGATAGGTACGTATGTCCCACAGGCCTGCACTGGAATGAGTAGCCTCAAACACACTTCCCGTTGTGCTGACCAATCACAAGGTGCCGTGTGTCATCCATGATGGAGCACACTGGTCACCATGGTCACCTCTGCCTTTTCTGAACCGCCAACGGGAAACACCCAAAACCAAAGCACACCATATCCACACCATATCAACACTCAGAACAGCACATCAGCACCCCTGTTTTACCCAGAAGAAATTCATTCTGTGATTCTAGTCTAGAATACAAGAAGTTTAGATCTAAGGTTGCTGTTACTCACTACTGTGTGTTTGTATGATTGTGTGTGTATCCCAGGAGTGGTGGTCATGCTGCTGCTGTTGCCATGCATGGTGCTGTGTCTGCTGGTGAAGGCAGGCCAGCAGGATGCCAGCGTGCTGGCCCCCCTGTCCCTGCCCAGCCCCCAGGCCCTCTGGGACCCCCAGGCCCTGGCACTGGTCTGCCTCTGGATCCTCCTGCAGGCCCTGCTGCACCTGCTGCCTGTCGGCAAGGTGACCACTCACACACACACGTTATATAGAAACATACACACACCTTAAACAAACTTGAGCTCTCTGTGTCTGTCAACCACACCTCCACCATGAGCCCCTGTCTAACAGTGTCTCCCCTCCAGGTTGTTGAAGGCCTGCCTCTAACAGTGTCTCCCCCCCAGGTTGTTGAAGGCCTGCCTCTAACAGTGTCTCCCCCCCAGGTTGTTGAAGGCCTGCCTCTAACAGTGTCTCCCCCCCAGGTTGTTGAAGGCCTGCCTCTAACAGTGTCTCCCCCCCAGGTTGTTGAAGGCCTGCCTCTAACAGTGTCTCCCCTCCAGGTTGTTGAAGGCCTGCCTCTAACAGTGTCTCCCCCCCAGGTTGTTGAAGGCCTGCCTCTAACAGTGTCTCCCCCCCAGGTTGTTGAAGGCCTGCCTCTGAAGAGCGGCCAGCGTCTGCAGTATCGGATCAACGGTTTCTCCTGCCTGGTCCTGACGGCGCTGGCCTTGGGTGCTGCGCTGCACCAGGAAGTGGATCTCACCTACGTGCATAGCCACTTCCTACAGCTGGCAGTGGCCAGCACGCTTCTGGCCACGCTGCTCAGCCTGTTCCTGTACGCACGCTCTCGCCGGGCCCCCGCACACGCCCTGGCCCCCGGGGGCCACTCTGGTGAGGGGGGGGGGGGGGGGGGAGGGGGGAGACAGCTAAAGATTCAAGTATTTTTTTCCTGTATTTTTCAAACGTAGAAGTGTTTGTTCCAGGAGCTGATGTACCCTTCCTGGTGATGTGTTCATGGATGTCGTGTGTCTGGGTGTTCCTCTCCTCAGGTAACATCATCTATGACTTCTTCATGGGTCACGAGCTCAACCCCCGCATCAGGAGCTTCGACCTCAAGTTCTTCTGTGAGCTGCGCCCTGGTCTGATTGGCTGGGTGAGTGGTGTGCACACTGCTCCACCTGGTGGCCCGTCAGGGTACTGCAGCTGGAAGGGTTAGGGCAGATCCGCTCTCCCACTGGAGAGAGAACATGAGACAGACCATCTCCTCTCCCGGTCCTGGCCTAACGCTGTGTGTGTGTGTGTGTGTGTGTGTCCAGGTGGTGATCAACATGTCCATGGCCCTGGCTGAGATGAGGCTTCAGGGTCTGGAGAGCCCGTCTGCTGCCATGATCCTGGTCAACGCCTTCCAGCTGCTCTACGTGCTGGACGCCCTGTGGAACGAGGTACACACACACTGCAGCTCTGCTGTCTGTGGTCAGTGTGTGTCTGTTTGGATAAAAGTGCATGTGACCTTGTTGACCTCTGACCCCAGGAGGCCGTCCTGACCACCATGGACATCGTGCAGGATGGGTTTGGCTTCATGCTGGCGTTTGGAGACCTGGTGTGGGTTCCCTTCGTGTACAGCCTGCAGGCCTTCTACCTGGCCAGCCACCCCAGCCCTCTCACCCTGCCCTGGCTGGCAGCCATCCTCACTCTCAACGGTAGGAGAAGGGTTTGGATGGTCAGAAGACTGCTGTGTTGTGGTGCTGGAGTGGATCTCAGTGTGTTTGGTCTTGCAGCTGTTGGATACGTGATCTTCAGGAAGGCCAACTCCCAGAAGAACGCCTTCAGGAGGAACCCGGACCACCCCAGTCTCGCCCGTGAGTCCCCACACCTGGGGCCAGTTGCATAAACTTAGTTTAAGACTAGTCTTAGCCTTAGACTGTCTAAAATTGTCAGGTTAGACTAGTCTAACTAAGCCTGTCTGTTGCATAAATAGTAAGACTGACTTAATTTGAGGTAAAAAAAGTTAGCCACCTCTCCTCCTGGCTAAACCTTGCGGTAAGGGCTGAGTTGCTATGCCAACGATCTGTTAGTAGGCTACGTCATTATCTTAGCATAATTTTTTACAAAAGGAAATAAGTGTTTATTTTTAACTGCAGAAAATGTTGACTGGGTTCTGCTTTTCCGCAGAATAAAATGTAATTTTATTAAACGAGTGAGTAGATGACAACATAACTCACTTTATTGACACTAGCACCAGCCATCTGCGTTGGACTTGTTGATAAATGGAAGTAGCGTTGGGGTTAAATTAAGAAGCTTAAAAACGCATACACTGTTTGTTAATGAGACAACTTTTTCAATATTGTACTCCTCCAACAGATATAGGTTTTCATCAGGTTTAAATGTCTCAATCTTCCTCCGTTAAGTGTCGCTGTTTTGTCCTCCATGTTTTCTTTTTTCGTGAAGTGTCTTATTTTACCCATAATGCAAAGCGCAACCGGCTATCTAAGTCAGTTTTACGTTAGTCACTGATCGTAAAGCTTTATGCAACAGGTCAATTGAAGTGTCTATGGCAAGTCGGACTTAAAGTTGCATTTAAGTCTAAGACTAGGTCTATTTTTATGCAACTGGCCCCTGCCTAGTGGGAACTGGACATGGAGATGATGATGAGGCTGTGGAGAGCTCATTGTAGACTTGATGGGATATTTAGATGTTCTGTAGGGAGCTTGCATGATAATTGTGAGCCTCCCTGTGTAGTCATGTTTTGATGTATGTCCAGACTTGAAGACCATCCCCACGGCGACAGGGAAGAGCCTGCTGGTGTCTGGGTTGTGGGGTGTCGTCCGTCACCCAAACTACCTGGGTGACATCATCATGGCCCTGGCCTGGTCCCTACCCTGTGGTGAGTCAGCAGATACTGACCTTAACCCTGACCCCTGACCCTACCCTGTGGTGAGTCAGCAGATACCATCCCTTAACCCTGACCCCTCGTGTGTGTGCAGGATTGGACCACCTGCTGCCCTACTTCTACGTGGTGTACTTCACCTGCCTGCTGGTGCACCGGGAGGCTCGTGATGAGGCTCTGTGCCGGAGGAAGTACGGCTCTGCCTGGGACGAGTACTGCAGCGCCGTGCGCTACCGTATCATCCCCGGCCTCTACTGACCACGCCCTCATCCCCGGCCTCTACTGACCACGCCCTCATCCCCGGCCTCTTCTGACCACGCCCCTCATCCCCGGCCTCTACTGACCACGCCCCTCATCCCCGACCTCTACTGGCCACGCCCATCCTCTTAATCCCCAGCCTCTACTGGCCACGCCCCTCATCCCCATCTTCTACTGGCCACACCCCTCCTCCTCATTCCCAGCCTCTACTGGCCACACCCCCTCCTCATCCCCAGCCTCTACTGATCACACCCCTCCTCTTAATCCCCAGCCTCTACTGATCACACCCCTCCTCTTAATCCCCAGCCTCTACTGGCCACACCCCTCCTCCTAATCCCCAGCCTCTACTGGCCACACCCCCTCCTAATCCCCAGCCTCTACTGGCCACACCCCCTCCTAATCCCCAGCCTCTACTGGCCACACCCCCTCCTAATCCCCAGCCTCTACTGGCCACACCTCTCCTCCAGGCTCCCCCATCAGCTGTGGAATGGCCCAATACATAAAAAAAACTAAACTGAACAAAAACTTTGAATCAATTTAGAAATTTGAATCTTCAGATGTTTTGTGATGTTTTTTTTAAGGAAGTTTGATCCTCTCTTGTTTCCTCTGGAGGAACATGGACTTCTGTCATCAGCTGGTTTGTGTTAGGATTCATGCCTTTATTTGATGTTTCAAATTTGATCAATTTGATGGGAATGTTTTAAACTTGCCTCAAAATATGCAGGTAAATTCCGGCTTGTATGTCTTGTTTTGTACATATGCATTTTGTTTTTACACTCATACTTACCCCTTGACATGGCTCAGGATAAATACTATCTTAAAACCCTCTTCACTCCCATATTCAGTAGTTTTACAGTATCTGCTTGGTAAGTATACCTCTTAGTATATTTGCTTGTGTATATTGTGTATGATGCTCCTTTTACCTGTACAGTTGGACCACTACTAGGACTAACGATCTCTCAGGACAGACATGGATTTAGAAGATTTTATGTCTTAATAGTTTTGTTGTTTATATTTTTATAGAAAGATGTAGATTTCACTGAGTGTGAAGAAACTGAATTGTTGTTTTAAATGCATCCAATGCAAGATGGCGTTTGCAAGATGTTTTTTAATTTTTATTTATAATATTATTTCAACTTTTATGATTGATCCAGTGTTATTTTGCTGTGTGTTTGCTACGTCAGGTTCAGAGTTGAAGTGTTCCCCAGTGGGGCTGCAGGGGGCAGTGTAGTGCTGAGCAACTGAGCGCCTGCTTCTGACCTGAGGCCAGAAGCAGGCAGCTGGTACCACCACAGCAGGCAGTCCTCTGCAGCAGGCCTCCTCGCTGCCACGCTGGGTATCCTACACTCAGTCTGCTGTTAGCTCCATCAACACCAGACATCCTCTTCTCTTGTTCTTAATGTGAACTTTTATGAGTGACAGTTGTCTGTGTTTAAAAGAAGGTTATAGTGTGGGCACCCATGCTGCGGTAGCTCTTCTCTACATTGTTCATCCTACATTCATACCCAAACAGTGTTTCATCTGCCTGTAGCAGAGCAGAATAGTGAAGAACTAGAGTAATGTAAATATTTTGAAGTTTATTTTTAAAAAGAATTATGTGATTTTAAGTATAAGAGATCCCAGTCATCGTAGAGATATTAGATCTTGTTTCTCATTAGATATTTAAAGTTGCTTTTCTGATTTCCACATTTGGTTTTCTTTTTAATTAAAATTGATCTGCCTGATTCTTGTCACAGTGGTCTGTGATGTGTCCTAGCCTGTGCTGTGCAGGGGCAACACAGCCCTGCGGGGGGCAACACAGAGGTTGCCCCCCCGCACGTTCTCCAGGCGGAGGCTGAGCTGCTGGATGAGTTGGCGTTCATGAAGAACCTGTGCTTCGTTCTAGACAGAAAACACACAGAAAACTTTGTCATTTGGTTTGATCAAAATGAAAGGTTTATAGTATTCTTGCACTTCTCTGTAATGTATGTTCTGTCACTCGTGTTTCCATTTTACTAGTTTAACAGACACTTTTATCCAAAGGGACGAACAAATACTGCATATAGGAAGTCCAGCAGAAGATCAAGTATCAGTAGGACAGAGATCTAACAGTGTCTAGGTGGTCAGAGTTCAGGGACGGTATGTGTTTACCAGACACAGTGCAGAGAAACCAAAGCTCTGCTCATGCAGGCCAGGTACACTGCTGCTTTGTGTTTGCAACACACTGAATATTCCCTGTGTTTTTCTCCCTTGATGCTTCTCAAACTCAGGATTGTGAAGAATCGATGACCTGAGCTAAAGCACGGAGAAAAGACGATCTTACATTTTTTGTTTATGAATAAATAACAGTTAATGCCTGGTCTAAAGTAGAACCCAGTTGTAAAGCTATGATAAAAAGAAAAAAAAATGAATACTATTTCTTAAATATTTCAGATTGTTTTAAATATGAATAATCCTTTGGTATTACAGAAAAAGTACTCGTTTTTCACCTCGCAGTAGATAAAAGATCTTGGCCGGGTTTCCCAGATTCGTTAAGAAGCTCTTAACGCTAAGAGCTTCTTAGGAGCGTTCTAAGAGCGTTAAGAGCTTCTTAACGAATCTGGGAATCCCGGCCCTTGCCGGTTTCTCAGCAGAGGGTTTGAGAAGCACTGCTCTATGTGCCCCTCAAGCCTGTTGTAGGTCACGTTAAGGCAGTCACATGACAGGACGGAGAGAACAGCTCTACTCACAGTTCCTGCACCTCCGAGAGCACCTGTCTTTCTTGTGCACAGTTCCTTTCTCTTCTCATGTTTAATTAGTGGTGTGTGTTCATGGCATGCCCTGAAGGGTGGAGGAGATCATTACGAAATGCTAATGAGCCTATAAATAATTGAGACAATGTGATTTGAAGGAATGGGTTGAGTACAGACGGTATGAGCATGTTGGAATCCACACCATCCTTCAGGAGGAAGCACCTCGTCTGCTGGGCGGCAGGAACATCTTGATCTCATCTCTGCACTTGCCCACACATTGAGAACAATAAAAATCATTTCACAATCCGGGGATTGTGTTACATACAGAGTCTGTTCTCTCAGCCAAACTAGAGAGGTTACTACATGGACAGTCCTTAGACTGTTAATTATCCTTGACCAGTAGATCATGTTTGACAAAACAAAGTTGTATTTGATCATCCATGATAAATGATGGATAAACCAGACAGAGAATTTGTGACCACAAACTCACCTGTCAGACCTGCATCATCAGAGCACCAAACGCCGCCTGATTTAGGGACTTTATAACTCAGTAAGATGCCAGTTTCATTCAGCCCAGCAGAACTTCCACGCCATTAGAGAACAAGCTGCTGTGTGCAGGCGTCCTGCTGTCCAGCAGAGCCCAGTACCCAGCACTGCCAACCCAACACCCTCATCCAGGAGAGGGAAGGAGGGGCAGGGACGAGAGGAAGAGGGAGGGAAACAGCGAACATTCAGTAGGAACTCAAGCAGGCATTTTGACAAGGCTAATTGATTGTAAGATCCCTTTGAAGTGAGAAAGATAAAACAGCTTGCTCTTTCCCCTCAAACCTTCCTTGCTTTTCCCTGACAGAAGCAGTTTCATCATTTCTTGTCACCCATTTTCAGCAAAGCAGGCCTTCCCTCAGAAGAGACGAGGATGTGATGAAAAGAAGCAGAGGGAATGGGCCCTAACCACCCAGACCCTAACCACCCAGACATGACCACCACGACCACCCAGACCTGACCACCCAGACCTGACCTTCCAGACCTGACCACCCAGACCTGACTACCCAGACCTGACCACCCAGACCTAACCACCCTGACCAGACCTGACCACCCAGACCTAACCACCCTGACCAGACCTGACCACCCAGACCTAACCACCCTGACCAGACCAAACCACCCAGACCACCCAGACCTGACTACCTAGACCAGAATCTATCTTTCCCCCATCCCTCCCTCCTTTCCCCCCTCTCAGGGCAGATGGGATGGAGCTATGTGTCTGTCTCCTCTGGCTTGTGGGAGGAGCTGCTGTTTCCAACACTGAGATCACTGGTGTGAAGGACTGGCGACAAAATATTCTAATCACATGGAGATCTGTAAAACTGGGACCATGTTCAGAGTTCAGGGGGTTTATTGATGCCGTTTATTTGTTGTGGCTTCTGAGAAAAGGCCCAGAAGCCACAGTAGGGAAGCTTTGGAGAGTGTTTGTGTGTGAACAGTATGAGATAGGAAGAGAGAAAGAAAACTATACAGAAAAGCGACATACAAATAGTGCTTTTTTGAAAGTACCGCAGTAGATCAAGGATCAGAAGTGCAGAACTCTAATAATAGGGTCTGGGGTTCGGGTAAAGGCTGGTGTAAGGATGGATGCTGGGCTGTGGAGAACAGGAGAATTAGTTTGACATAAGATGTTTAGTCATGGCATCTAACCCTCTGTTTAAGGGGTGTCCATGCAGAAGTTAATTTAACAGTTACCACCATCAGCCTCCAGAGGGCACTAGAGAACCATGCCAACCCGCTAGGAGCTGTCCCTGGTCCTGTCACCATGGTAACAGGGTTTATTATGGGGTGTGAGGTCTGAGGGTTGCTATGCTGACAGATTATCCTGAGGTATATCTGACCTCAATCAGTTTGGTTTCTTAATTGTTAGATGTATCTAATAAAAACCATATTAGTGAGCATGAATCAGAAGAAAGAGAGAACTTTGATTTGTGATGCTTGGTGTGTGTGTCCATGTGTCTGTGGTGCATGCACATGTGTGTGTGTCTGTATACATGTGTGTGTGCGTGTCTGTATACATGTGTGTGTGCGTTTCTGTATACATGTGTGTGTGTGTGTCTGTATACATATATGTGTGTGTATGTCTGTATACATGTGTCTGTATACATGTGTGTGTGCGTGTCTGCATACATGTGCGTGTGTGTTTGTATGTCTGTATACATGTGTGTGTGTGTGTGTCTGTATACATATATGTGTGTGTATGTCTGTATACATGTGTCTGTATACATGTGTGTGTGTCTGTATACATGTGTGTGTGTGTGTCTGTATACATGTGTGTGTGTGTGTCTGTATACATGTGTGTGTGTGGGGGGGTTAGGTGCTTAGGCTTTCTCCCCATGTGTTCCTGAACATCATTAGACACAGCAGCTGTCTGACTTAAAGTGTTGCCATTAGGAGAGAGACTCTTGTTTTACACTTTCATGAGCTGATGTTGAAGTTGTTATGATGAAACATGAGTCTGTCTTCCCTCTGAACACATGGAGGAGGGGGAGGGGGGGGGAGGAGGAGGGGGGGGGAGGAGTCAGAAGTGATGGGGAGTGATTTTGCTGTAACTGTGTTTTCTGTTGAGTCTTGTAGCGTGTGACAAACAGGTCTTGGCGGAGCAGAGAGCGGAGCCAAGAGTCTTACAGCGGTTATGAAGGGTGACATCACAAAGAGGCAGAGTTACTGTGTCATTAGTTTCACTATGATCACAGGCAGTCTCATCTGTAATGTGAGTGAATGTTAAAGGATGTTGAAGTTAATTTCAGTTTGTTTTTTTGACTGAGAGACAGTCAAGGTTGAAACTAAGAGATGACAGCTAGGCTGTTGAAGTAGATATATTAATACATAGATACGTAGATAGATCTGATCCAGACAGTATCATGATATACTCTTATAACATCATTAGCTGTGTAGTCAATCCTTCCCTCTGCCCTGTGGTTCACAGACTGAATGGTTGATGATGGT
Organism: Osmerus mordax; assembly: GCF_038355195.1. NCBI lineage: Eukaryota > Metazoa > Chordata > Actinopteri > Osmeriformes > Osmeridae > Osmerus > Osmerus mordax. Next base: position 491,189 of record NC_090057.1, on the reverse strand, counting down.
GTTTTAGCTGTCAGCTGCTTAACAATGGTTCCATAGGAGCAGAACAGCGCCTCACTATTGATCATGTTGTTCAATACCGGCCTCTTATACTGGGGTTGAAACATCCCTGTTAATGTTCTGCAACCAGACTTGGTTCTCAATATAATATACAGCATATAAACACAGTATATACTGTGTATGCAGCATGTAGAGGTTCTCTTCATTCAGCATCACTACTCAGTGCCTTCCTGTGTCAGTACACTTCTTCCATGGTGTCACCATGATCACACACAGACTGTACACACACACATACTGTACACACACACATACTGTAAACACACATACACATACTGTAAATACACACACACATGTTGTACACACACACACACCCACCACATGCATGTCAAGTCTCTCGGCCTGCCAGCAGTGTGTGTGTGTGTGTGTGTGTGTGTGTGTGTGTCTCCTGGGCCAAGTCAAACAGAGTGTCTCCTCTCCGCTACTGAAGACGCTGCTGAACTGGAGCTCATCCACAAACTGCTGCATGCTACTTCTCTCCTGGGACTGTGACATAGAGGTGCAGGGCTGTTTGTCTGAGTGTGTGTCTGTGTCTGTGTGTGTGTGTCTGTGTGTGTGTGTGTGTGTCTGTGTCTGTGTGTCTGTGTGTGTGTGTGTCTGTGTGTGTGTCTGTGTGTGTGTGTCTGTGTGTGTGTCTGTGTGTGTGTGTGTGTGTGTGTGTGTGTGTGTGTGTGTGTGTGTGGTGTTTCCCAGCCTCTCTGCCGTGTCTGGGGTGCAGACGGCTGGACTATCTCTCTCTGACTAGCAGCTTGTTCCTCATAGCAGCACCAGTCGCACCAGCAGGTCCACACTGCAACCAGCAAGAACCCTGGACAGGTAAGAGATCAGGAGGAACTACTGAGTTTGTGAGCTGCTGATGCAGAGGAGCACGTCTTAAGATGTTTAATTCTTAATTCCCTTGTCTAACTAAAGAAATGGGATTAACTTAAATTGAATTTCTAATCGTCCTTCAGCAAACTAAACCGTCTAACTTAATCACTTCAAGTGCTCTTTTCCTCCGCTCACTCTATTTCTTCTCTATCTCCCTAAATTCGCTGTCTATCCCTCCATCTCTCTCTCCATCTCTCTCTTCTCCCTCCATCTCTCTCTTCTCCCTCCCTCCCTCCCTCCCTCCATCTCTCTCTTCTCCTGCCCTCCCTCCATCTTTCTCTCCTCTTCTCCCTCCCTCCATCTCTCCGTCCCTCCCTCCCTCCATCTCTCTCTTCTCCCTCCGTCCCTCCATCTCTCTCTTCTCCCTCCATCTCTCTCTGTCTTCTACATCCATCTCTCTTCTCCCTCCCTCCATCTCTCTCTCCTCTTCTCCCTCCATCTCTCTCTCCTCTTCTCCCTCCCTCCCTCCCTCACACTCTCCCCCAGGATGCAGCAGTTGTGGTGTGTGGTGTTGGGGATGTTGTGGGCGTCAGGGCGGGGGCTGGGGGTGGAGGCGGTGGAGAGATGTCCAGAGGCGTGTCGGTGCAGCAGAAAGACCAGTCCTGAGAGGATGGAGGTCAACTGCCACAAGAGAGGCCTCCGGTCCTTCCCCTCCACGCTCTCCCCAGACTCCTGGATCCTCAAGATGGGTGCGTTCACACCTCATATGATACATACATAACATCCATCCCTCCCTCCATCCTTCTCTCTCTCTCCATCCATCCACCCATCCATCCGTGTATCCATCCATCCCTCCTTCTCTCTCTCCATCCATCCTTCTCTCTCCATCCATCCCTCCATCCCTTCCTAGAGGGTGGGTACAGCTCAGTTTTTAGAGGTTTTATCAAAACCGCTATTTAGATAGAAAGCATCTGCTAGATGAATCCACTACGTGATATTCCATCCATCTCTGCAGAACATACCTGTATCTGCTGTGTGCAGAACATACCTGTATCTGCTGTGTGCAGAACATACCTGTATCTGCTGTGTGCAGGGTGAGTTGCAGAACATACCTGTATCTGCTGTGTGCAGGGTGAGTTGCAGAACATACCTGTATCTGCTGTGTGCAGGGTGAGTTGCAGAACATACCTGTATCTGCTGTGTGCAGGGTGAGTTGCAGAACATACCTGTATCTGCTGTGTGCAGGGTGAGTTGCAGAACATACCTGTATCTGCTGTGTGCAGGGTGAGTTGCAGAACATACCTGTATCTGCTGTGTGCAGGGTGAGTTGCAGAACATACCTGTATCTGCTGTGTGCAGGGTGAGTTGCAGAACATACCTGTATCTGCTGTGTGCAGGGTGAGTTGTAAGTAAACCATCTTGTATCATGTATTGATGACATCACACTAACAGGAATGTGTGTGTACTGTGTTTGCTGATGTCCTGCTCTGTGGTTGGTGTACATCCTTCTCCTACTAAATATACACTTCAAGGATGTGAGCGATCAATCCTCTCCAGGATCAATGTTCCCCATCGACACAAACCTCCACCAGAGGCTTTTATATTCCTGTTCTGTTGTGAGTTCTGTGAGATGATGTTTCCACTGTTGGGTTCCTCCCAGGGGAAAACGGGATCCAAGAGCTCCCGGCTCACGCTCTCAGACCCGTCCCCAAGATCGAGAGCATCAACCTAGAGAGGAACGCTGTCAGGTCCCTCCATCCCCAGGCCTTCTCAGGGGCCAGGAGACTCATGCTGCTCAACCTGTATGGTAACCAGCTCAGCAAGCTTCCTGCCCGTGGCTTCCAGGACCTGCTCAACCTGCGCTTCCTCATGCTGGGACAGGTCAGCAGCCACTCACAGGAGAGGTTCTGTATGTCCTTGACCAATGAGAACCTGTCTTAGAGAGCATTGACCAGTAACAACTGATTCTCAGAATAGCATGTGTCATAAGACAGTCTTAGATTTTACAGGTGCAGTTTTAAGACAAATTTTAGATATTATATTGTATACTTTTACAAGAGCTAAAAGAATAGAGGAGTAAATATAGCTGTGTTGGGATAGAAGATTTATAAAGATAGACTTCTGAACAAAAGAGTTGTTTTCCTGACTGCATCCTCCATTGCTGTGTTGATCACCCAGAACCAGATCGCTGCTGTGAAACCTGAGATGTTTGCTGGCATGGGGAACCTTTCAGACCTGGACCTCCCTCTGAACTCCCTCACCGCCCTGCCCCCCAATGCCTTCAAGCCCCTGATCGCCCTCAAGGTGCTGGACCTGGCCCTCAACCGCATCCAGAGGATCTCTCCCAGAGCCTTCACAGGCCTGAGCGAACTCCTCTTCCTCAACCTGGACAACAACAGCCTGAAGAGCCTGCCTCCCGGAGTGTTCCGCCCGCTGGGCTCCCTGGAGATGCTGGTGCTGGACAACAACCTGCTGACGTCGCTGAGCGCCGCAGCGCTGGAGGGGTTGTCAGGGCTGCAGGAGCTGTACCTGAGGAACAACGTGCTGGACAGACTTCCCAAGGACCTGTTCAGATCCACAACCAGACTGTCTCGCCTCGCCCTTACCGGGAACCGTCTGAAAACAGTGGATGGGAGCCTGTTCTCTCAGCTGTCTGGTACGGGCGGCTGGATGCTGTTTCAGATGAGTGTGGTTCTGCTGCTGTACCATGTGACACCGGTTGACCTGTTGTTGTGGGGTTAACTAGTAATGATGCGTTATCAGACGCAAAGAGACGTGGTGTTATTATGGGGCATCCTTGATCTTCAACTTTACTTCCAGTATGCAGTGTTTGTACGTTGTTTTGGATGAAAGCATGGACGACTGTCCCTACTAAGACCTAACCCTGTCTCCTGCTGTGCCCCCACCCCGTCCTCCCCAGACCTGAAAGAGCTGTTCCTGCAGGGGAATCCCTGGGTGTGCGACTGCAGCATGGCTCCGCTACTGCGCTGGGTGTCCCAGACCGCAGCCAGCCTCGCCCCGCTGGAGGGCCTGAGGTGTGCCGGCCCGGCGGAGCAGAGAGACAAGACCCTCAGCACCCTGCAGCCAGACGGCCTGCACTGCCGTGCCTAGGACCCTCCACCTTGACCCTAGACATGGACCCTCCACCTTGACCCTAGACATGGACCCTCCATCTTGACCCTAGACATGGACCCTCCACCTTGACCCTCCACCTTGACCCTAGACATGGACCCTCCACCTTGACCCTCCACCTTGACCCTAGACATGGACCCTCCACCTTGACCCTAGATATGGACCCTCCACCTTGACCCTCCACCTTGACCCTAGACATGGACCCTCCACCTTGACCCTAGACATGGACCCTCCACCTTGACCCTCCACCTTGACCCTAGACATGGACCCTCCACCTTGACCCTCCACCTTGACCCTAGACATGGACCCTCCACCTTGACCCTAGACATTGACCCTCCACCTTGACCCTAGACATGGACCCTCCACCTTGACCCTAGACATTGACCCTCCACCTTGACCCTTGACATGGACCCTCCAAGTCTGTCTGTCTGTCTGTCTGCCTGTCTGACGCAGTCTTTCATGTCAGTCTTATGTATATTACTTTGATCCCAAATTAGCATTTTATTAGATTTTATTTTACTGAAACATATACTGCTTTAAAATAGTAAATTTTTCATTTCCGCTATGTACTGTATAAAAATGTGTTTCATACTAATTCAAGCAGTCATGTATATCACTGCCATGTAGAGTGTAGAATGTTATTAATCAAGCAGTTACCACTCATCCTCATTACATGGTGAAGGCGCACAGATTTGTGAAATCCTTTGCAAATCAACATGTATACTTTATTAATCTACTCCCCGTTGCACCTAATCTCATGCTGGATTTAACGTTGACGAAAAACAATAAAAGGCCTTTACGTGGATTAATGTTTCAAAGCATCCAAAACAGACTGAAACCGTAACACCGACTGCAAAATGATTTATAAAAGTATAAAATGACGCAGATATGTTGTGCTTCAGCTGGTCTCTCGTTCCAGCTAGACAAGAGCTGTCGTTTCTATGGACCAGTAGGAGGTGTAGGAGGAGCTGTAGGAGGTGTAGGAGGTGTAGGAGCAGCTGTAGGAGGTGCAGGAGGTGTAGGAGCTGTAGGAGGAGGTGTAGGAGCTGTAGGAGGTGTAGGAGGTGTAGGAGCTGTAGGAGGAGGTGTAGGAGGTGTAGGAGCTGTAGGAGGTGTAGGAGGTGTAGGAGCTGTAGGAGGAGCTGTAGGAGGTGTAGGAGGAGGTGTAGGAGGTGTAGGAGCTGTAGGAGGTGTAGGAGGTGTAGGAGCTGTAGGAGGAGGTGTAGGAGGAGGTGTAGGAGGTGTAGGAGCTGTAGGAGGTGTAGGAAGAGGTGTAGGTGGTGTAGGAGGAGCTGTAGGAGGTGTAGGAGGAGCTGTAGGAGGTGTTGGAGGTGTAGGAGGAGGTGTAGGAGGTGTAAGAGGTGTAGGAGGAGGTGTAGGAGGAGCTGTAGGAGGAGCTGTAGGAGCTGTAGAAGGTGTATAGAAGCTGTAGAAGGTGTAGAAGCTGTAGAAGGAGCAGTAGGAGCTGTAGAAGGTGTAGGAGGTGTAGATGGTGTAGAAGGTGTAGAAGGAGCAGTAGGAGGTGGAAGCGATCACCTCGACCGCAGCAGGGATTCCTCACCAGGCTGTCACTGCTGACTTAGCTCCAGCATCTCCTCGCCACATTCCAGACCTGCACAGCCTTCTGGGTACACTCCTGGACACATGGACGTGAGAAACTGGTGCTACACCCTGCCTCTCTCTTTCAACTAGAGTCAGCCTCACAGTTCCTCTCTGTCTCTACTAGAGTCAGTGGGGGAGGAGGGAAAGGGAGAGGGGGAGGGAGGGGGAGGGGGAAGGAGAGGGGGAGGGAGGAAGAGGGGGAGGGAGGGAGAGGGGGAGGGGGAAACCTACATGGGAGGGGGGAGGGAGGAGCTAGGTAGTGAGTCTATAAACTTGTATTATTTAAAATATATATACATTGATCTTTTTGATCCCATTTTATTGGGGCTGCTGTGACGTCTGCATTTCCCTTCTGAGGTGAATAAAGCTCCATCTGATCTGATGTTGATCTATTCTACCTCGACAGCCAACACTGTGATTGTGAGCTGCAGACAGACGGTCTCTGTGAGCCACCACGATAGATGAGGCAGAGGCAGAGGCACCACGATAGATGAGGCAGAGGCATCATGACAGATGAGGCAGAGGCAGAGGCACCATGACAGATGAGGCAGAGGCACCATGATAGAGAAGGCAGAGGCAGAGGCACCATGACAGATGAGGCAGAGGCAGAGGCACCATGACAGATGAGGCAGAGGCATCATGACAGATGAGGCAGAGGCAGAGACACACAGACCCTGCTGACCAGGATGCAGCAAAGGCTGGGACGGACACAGCTTAGCGGTTAGAGCGTCTGACAGAAAAATCAAGAGGCCACAGGTTCAAATCCTTCCCCTCTCCTTGTTGCTTTAGACCAAAGTATCTGCTAAATGAAAACTGTTGTTCATATATTGTGTGTCTGTCATGACGTGTGTGAGTGCAGATGATCTCTATGTCTGTGAACTGTACCGGGGCTGTGGCTGTAATTTCACTGTTCTCTTCAAGGGTAAAAGAGGATGTCTCCCCCTCTCTCTGACACTATCTCCCTCTATCTCCATCTCTCTCTCTTTCTCTCTTTCTCTATCGATCTCTATCTCTCTCTCTCTCTCTCTCTCTCTCTATCCCCCCTCTCCCTCTCTCTCCCCCACTCTCTCTCTCTCCCTCTATATCTCTCTCCCTCTCTCTCTCTCTCTCTCTCTCTCACTGAATCTCTGTCTTTTGTTCTCTTTCTCTCTAAAACACACATGTACACAAACACACACGCACACACACACGGTATAATTAACGGTTCGCTGTTTTTCGTTGTGCTCTACAAGATGCTGTCGTGGCATCTCATTTTCCCCCCCTGCTACCGTTACCATGGAAACCCTCGCTTCTGGTTTCCTGCTCCCTCGGAAGGGGTTAGTCTCTCTCCCTCTTTCTCCCCTCTCTCTCCCTCTCCCTCTCTCCTTCTATCCCCCTCTCTCCCTCTCTCCCTCTCTCCCTCTATCTCCCTCTCTCCCTCTCTCCCTCTCTCTCCCTCTATCTCCCTCTCTCCCTCCATCCTCCTCTCCCTCTCTCCCTCTGCCATGCTGTTGGAGAGAGACAGAAGCCTGTCAGATGAAGGGAGAGGAGAGAGAAAGGGAGGGGAGACAGGGAGAAGGGGGGGTAGAGAGAGTGAGAGAGAGAGGGGGGGATAGAGAGAGAGGGGAAACAGAGAGGAGGGAACTTGTTCATCAGTATCCTGATAACCACAGAATACACCATCATGGTTTGTATCCTTAAATAAAACGATATTTGTTTCCAAACATCTTCTCCCTCTGCTGACTTTTAATTTCAGTCAAATCTGCATCAATTCCTAGCAGCTCTCTTCCAGACTAACAGTCATGAAGTTGACAGCTTGTGACTAAGCTGGGGGATTAAAGGTTGACTGGGGAGACGAGAGAGCGAGCACAGGGCCAAATGCAGAGGTGTTTATTGAAACTGAGTCAGGATACAATCTGCAGCTCTGCTCACAGGACAGGGCAGCTCAGCGGCTGCTCCACAACAAACCCAGACTTCACGGAGAAGCTGAGCAAGGTAACAACTTAAGCCACCTGACATCTGCATCAGACCCACCTGACATCTGCACCAGACCCACCTGACATCTGCACCAGTGACTTTGCTCACTACTAGTTAGCACACAGACCCAGTAATGCAGGGAGGTGCAGCACCAGGTCTGTAGAGCTGGGCGGTGACGTGTTGAACTAGTTGGTTAATGTTCTGGGCACTGTAACTATTTCAACAACAATTATTTTGTAATCCACATGAATTTATAACTGAAGCTAATTCAAATGTTCAGGTCATTCCGTGCGCTTGGTTACAGAATCAGTAAGAACGCAAGGAGACGACCTGCAGGACGGTAGAAGCGTGGCGTTCTCCAGTAACTACTCCAGAGCTCTGTGATTTACCCACGCTTGTTTGAGGAACACCATGTGTTTGAGGAACACCATGTGTTTGAGGAACACCATGTGTTTGAGGAACACACGTGTTGAAGGCTGCTCTTGTCCATTGTCGCCCTGACCCACCACAGCTGCCATTTTGTTTGTCATGTTGATTTGAAACATGCATCCTTGCATTCATGTAATGGCTTCATTACTAATTAAAGGTGGCTGCATAATGCACAAGAACACAACTCTAACAGCAGATAGAGCAGACAGAGCAGCGGAGCACCACGTCTAACACTGACGTCTCGCTGTATTAGAAAGTAAATTATGTAAAGAGTTAGTCTGAAGTCACTTCTAACACAACTATGTTGAAAGAGTCTGGTCTGTATAGACCCGCATGTTCTTTTACTGAAACCAAACTAGTGTATTTGTTTGAACTCTGCATGTGACGCTTTAGTCACTTAGCTGACACTTTGATCCAAAGCAAAGTACAAATAGTGCTTCAAGAAAGTCCAGCAGAAGATCAAGGATCAGAAGTGTGCAGGTCTAACAGCGCAATAACCACATCTCAGCTACCAGGCACATGGGACAAAAAAATATTATGCAACGAGAGAGCTTAAAATGTCTCTTCTGCTGGCTGTAATATGAATAATGAAGTGCACCACACAATAGTATCAAATATTGAGGAACATAAAAAGAGGTTTGGGAAGGATGGTGGTGTAGGAGAGGAGGGGCGTGTCTCCTGCAGAGCTGCTCTAGTGACATGGCCCTTCAAACTGATCATTTCTCCTTTACATTAGCACACACATAGAACCACACACACATAGAACCACACACACACATAGGGCCACACACACACATAGAACCACACACACACATAGGGCCACACACACAGAGTCTGAGGACCTGGGTGGTTATATGTGATCTGAGGGCATCTGTGACAAAAACTGGGACTTGATTTAATGTGAAAATTGGCATGTAAAGAGAGGTCACCAGGCATGGAGAGAGGTCACCAGGGGTGTGTGAGAGGTCACCAGGCATGGAGAGAGGTCACCAGGCATGGAGAGAGGTCACCAGGCATGGGGAGAGGTCACAATTATTATTTTTTTATGTCAATCTTTCCTGGGATGATTGTGTCAAACTCAATTATTACTGATCCCTCCAAGATGAGCTTCTGATTGGAATGTCTGTTATATTTTCATATACTTGAACACCTTGCTAATCCTCCTAACCTCCTCTCTCTCTCTCTTTCCCTCTTTATTTCTCTCTATTTTGTGTTGTCTGTATTCATGATGTGATATTTAATGTAGAAAACATTTCCACCAGACGTGTGGGGAAGGTGGACCAGCATTATAATGAAGCAGTGCTGTTCTTATGGCTAGCTACGCCTGCGTCAGCTAAATTCTCCTCTTATCATCCTCCACTTCTCCACGCTGAAGTTATTAAGACAAGCAGGAGGTTATCTGAGGAGGAGATGCAGCAAGAGGGTTCACACTATGCTGAGGTGCTGGGGAGGTTTGGAGAATGTCAAGTAGATTCATGGAACTGATTTGTACAAAAACCTGCAAGGTCATTCCAAGAACACACACACATACAAACATGTGCACACACAGGTATGCACACCCTCACACACGCAAGCACCCAAACATGTGCACTGAATCTGACAAACTTATCTTCAGTCCTGGTATAAAAGAAGGGAGGATGAAAAGAGGGATAGAGAGGGGGAGAGAGACGGAGAGAGAGAGATGGAGAGAGAGAGTAAGAGAGTGAAAACGAGAGAGAGAGACAGAACCTGTCTCCTGTAATAACTGCCGTGGGAGGTAATTACAGAGTATAAGAGTACCCTGCAACTCTCACGCCCAAACACTTCCCTCTCTCCCCCTCTCTCCCCCTCTCTCCCTCTCTCCCTCTCTCTCTCTCCCCCTCTCTCCCTCTCTCTCTCTCTCTCTCTCTCCCTCTGCACGCCTCCCATAACACGTCTCCTTCCAGGTGCTGAAAGTGACATGTGACGACTCCCACACACACAAACAGGACAAGAGTCCCAGTCTAGTGTTCAGCAATGTGAGAGGCTGGTGAGGGGCAGGGTTAGGATGGATGAGAGGCCGGGCGAGGAGCAGGGTTAGGATGGATGAGAGGCCGGGCGAGGAGCAGGGTTAGGATGGATGAGAGGCCGGGCGAGGAGCAGGGTTAGGATGGATGAGAGGCCTGGGTGAGGGGCAGGGTTAGGATGGATGAGAGGCCTGGTGAGGGGCAGGGTTAGGATGGATGAGAGGCCGGGCGAGGAGCAGGGTTAGGATGGATGAGAGGCCGGGCCTCATTAGGTGAATGTCTTGCTTCTCACCCACCCACTGGGGAAATGCACTAGCCTACATTACACACACACACAGACACACACACACACACATGCAGCAGCAGAAAATAAGGGCTTGTTTCTATGTGTGTGTGTGTGTGACTACCCTCCAAAGTTTGACTTGTTGACTACCATTTATGTCTTGGAGGGAGAGAAGATCCAACAAGCTTTCTTTATGAGCACAGTTCTAACAACGCTGTCAAGAGAGAGAGAGAAAGAGAGGGGAGGGGACAGAGAGAGGAGGGGAGAGAGAGAGAGAGAGGGGGGGGGGGGGAGAGAGAGAGAGAGAGAGAGTGAGAGAGAGAGAGAGAGAGAGGGGGGGGGGGGGGAGAGAGAGAGGGAGAGACAGGAAGGGGGGGAAAGAAATGCAGAGGCCCAGAGACAGAGTAAAGCAGAGGAAAAGAAAAGTGAGCTGTTTTTAACAAGAAACCATTGTGGAATCTACTGTATTATTTGGCTGAATAACTGAAGCATATATACACCATGTGTATATATGAGTGTGTGTGTGTGGTGTGTTGAAGATGAAAGCTAGTTTGATGCTGATGTGTTGTTCAGTATCAAGATCAATCAGTCAATAGGCAGAAAACATGAAAGTCACCCACTCATGCATGAACATTCACACACACCTCCCCATCTCCTGGGGGTCAGGCACTGGACCCAGATGGAGGCATTCTTCTCTTCCCTCTTCCCCCCCTCTCCCCTCCTCCTCCCCCCTCTCCCCTCCTCCTCCTCCCCTCTCCCTTCCTCCTCCCTGTGGCCGTGTCTTGTGAGGGGGCTGCTCTAAAACACTTCAAAAGGAGAGCAGCTACCCACCTCCCCCCCCCTCTCTCTCTCTCTCTCTCTCTCTCTCTCTCTCTCTCTCTCTCTCTCTCTCTCTCTCTCTCTCTCTCCTCTCCTTCTCTCTCTTCCCCTCCCTCTCTCTCTCCTTCTCACTCTCTCCCCTCTCTCCTTCTCTTGCTCTCCCCCTCTCCTTCTCGCTCTCTATTTCTCTCTCCCTCTCTGCCTTTCTCTCTTCCTCTCTCTCCTTTTATCTATTCCTCTACCCCTCTCACCCTCACTCTCTCTCTGTCTCAGCTGGCAGGTTTGAAGGGTTTAAATATGCTCTTTCTGAATTGTAAATGAGATGATGTTCATGCTCCCCTCCCCCTCTCTCTCTCCTCAAAGAGGAACACTGAGAACACAATGTCACCCCACACACACATCATCATCAAGTCATCATCTAATTTTATGAGTAAATCTGGTGTGTGTGAGAAATACAGTATTTGTGTGTGTGTGTGTGTGAAAGAGAGAGCTAGAGAGAGAGATTGCATGTTAATGAATGTGCGTGTGAGAGAGTGTGTTTGTGTGTGTGTTTGTGAGAGTGTGTGTGTGAGTGTGTGTGTGTGTGTGAGAGAGAGATAAAGAGAGATAAAGAGAGAGAGATAAAGAGAGAGAGAGAGCGTTCCCTCAGTATCTGTCTCTGTGTATCAGAACTGTTTCCTGCTGACAATCCATTTCCCTTTTCTCCATAAAGTTCTGCCTGCTTTTTTTGAAGTCTCTTCATTTGCAGATTCCCACTGAGTCAGAGAGACCTTTCACACTGAGCAGACACACACACACACACACACACACACAGACAGACACACGCACACACACAGAGTAACACACACACAGCCAGCAGCTGTTTGCCTGCATCCTACAGTCTCTACAGGAGAGCCCACCTGGACCCTCAACCACAAAGAACAGACAGAAGAGACAGAGAGAGGAGGAGGAGGGGGAGGAGAAACTAAGGAGAGGGGGAATGGGAAGGAGGTGGTAGAGAGAGGGGTGGGTGAGGGAGAAAGAGAGAGAGAGAGAGAGAGAGAGAGAGGGAGGGAAGGAAGGAAGGAAGGAAGGAAGGAAGGAAGGAGGGAGGGAGGGAGGGAGTGAGGGAGGGAGGGGAGGATGGAGGATAGAGGAAGGAGAGGTCTTATCTGCAGCGAGCAGCAATCTCCCAGCCAGGAGGAACTGAAATAAGAAATGAATGGACCTTCAGAGTCATCAGGTTCCTGCCTTTACAGCGAGAGGACGAAGTATGGGTGGATGGTGTGTGTGTGTGTGTTGTAAGTGTGTGTGTAGTGTGTGTGCCTGTGTAGTGTGAGTGTGTGTGTGTGTGTGTCTTTGTCACAGGATTAGAGGAGGGCAGAGTGGAATGGGGGACATCTCTGTGTTAGAGTCAGACAGACTCTAAATCTCTGTCCTACACTGATACAAGGCATTAACGCTCAACAACCCATAATGATTCACTCTCACACAATAACCTAGCTAAGCCTAATTAATCCCATGATACCTCTCTCTCCCCCTTCACCCTCTCCCTCCTTTCCTCCACTCCTTCCCCTCTCTTGTATCCTCTTCTCCTCTCTCCTCTCTCTCCTCCTCTCCTCTAGTCTACCCTCCTCTCCTCTACTCCTCTCCTCTTGAATCCTCTCCTATCCTCCTCTCCTTTCTCCACTGAAGGTGAAATATTTTAGTCTGACCGAGCTGGACCCAGATGGGACATCTGGCTACATGGGTCATGTAGGGAGGTGGGAGGAGAGAGAGCGAGAGGGAGTGACAAAGGGAGGGAGGGGAGATGGTGGCGAGGGAGCAAAGCAGAGCCCTCAGAGACAGCAACAGGCCCCTGGGGTGGACAGCAACATTGAGAGAGAAAGAGAGGGAGGGTGGGAGGGAGGGAACACTGAGGGATTCTGGGAACACAGTTCTTCTTCTGGGAACACAGTTCTTCTTCTGGGGATGCGGTTCATGGTGATGGAACATTGGAGGGTGCACTAACACTGGAGGTCAAATGCTAGAATCAAATCAACAGTGGTTTACGGAGACCTTTTCATGAGTGAAGGCTTAGAGGGCTTCACAGTTGCCCACAGATCAGTACCTGTAGCCGAGAAAAAATGTTCAAAGTAAAAACTTGCACGAGCCACAAAACCAAGTCCCCTTGCCCAAGGGAAGTTCGTCATGACTGTCGGCAAAGAAGCTAATGCTCCATAAGAAGGCAGCATGATTCTTTACATGTGATGACTGCATACCGCTTCAAACTCGCTTAACCTCTCTCTTTGATGTGGATTCTCATGATGTCCCAATGAAAAGGCCTGTTGACCTTTCCTGAAGGTCGCTGAATGTTTGAAGTTGACTAGTTCTCCCTCTAGCCTGTGTGGAGGAGGGGATGATGTGTGGATGGTGTGTGGATGATGTGTGGATGGTGTGGGGATGATGTGTGGATGATGTGTGAAGGACTCAGAACATGAGTCACAGTTTATTTAGCTTTTTTTTTTTACAACACTCTGTGTATTCATCTTTGTATATATACATATAAACACAAAGCCCAATGCTACGTTTGATGAATAAATTCTAATGAAAACATGAACCCAACACGCTGCCACGCCACCGCGCACAGGACGCTACAGAACTGGGCCGTCTACATGCACTGTTTGTTACGGTTATCTTGGGTTCTATCTTGTTCGCTTTGGAAGAAATCTTCTGTTAAATGATTACAATGTACAATGTTACAAATGTATGTACAGTCGTATTTCTGCTCTTTTATATGTTCCTTATCCTGTATGTTGTTCCCCTACAGTCAACGTAAACAGGTGATGTCACAGTCAACGTAAACACGTGATGTCACAGTCAGCGTAAACACGTGATGTCACAGTCAACGTAAACACGTGATGTCACAGTCAACATAAACAGTTCTGTTCAAACAAAACACAAACACTGAGACCCACCACTACAACACTGATATTACACTGATATTACACTGTTATTACACTGTTATTACACTGTTATTACACTGTTATTACACTGATGTTACACTGTTGTTACACTGTTGTTACACTGTTGTTACACTGTTGTTACACTGTTATTACACTGTTATTACACTGATATTACACTGTTATTACACTGTTATTACGTTGTTACACTGTTGTTACACTGATATTACACTGATATTACACTGTTATTACACTGATATTACACTGATATTACACTGTTATTACGTTGTTACACTGTTGTTACACTGTTATTACGTTGTTACACTGTTGTTACACTGTTATTACACTGTTATTACACTGTTATTACACTGTTATTACACTGTTATTACACTGTTATTACACTGTTATTACACTGATATTACACTGTTATTACACTGTTATTACACTGTTATTACACTGTTATTACACTGTTATTACACTGTTATTACGTTGTTACACTGTTATTACACTGTTATTACGTTGTTACACTGTTGTTACACTGATATTACACTGTTATTACACTGTTATTACGTTGTTACACTGTTGTTACACTGTTGTTACACTGTTGTTACACTGTTGTTACACTGTTGTTACACTGTTGTTACACTGTTGTTACACTGTTGTTACACTGTTGTTACACTGTTGTTACACTGTTGTTACACTGTTATTACACTGTTATTACACTGTTATTACACTGTTATTACACTGTTATTACGTTGTTACACTGTTGTTACACTGATATTACACTGTTATTACACTGATATTACACTGTTATTACACTGATATTACGTTGTTACACTGTTGTTACACTGATATTACACTGTTATTACACTGATATTACACTGTTATTACACTGTTATTACACTGTTATTACGTTGTTACACTGTTATTACACTGTTATTACGTTGTTACACTGTTATTACACTGTTATTACACTGTTATTACACTGATATTACACTGTTATTACGTTGTTACACTGTTGTTACACTGTTGTTACACTGTTGTTACACTGTTATTACACTGTTACTACACTGTTACTACACTGTTGTTACACTGTTGTTACACTGTTGTTACACTGTTGTTACACTGTTGTTACACTGTTGTTACACTGTTGTTACACTGTTGTTACACTGTTGTTACACTGTTGTTACACTGTTATTACACTGTTATTACACTGTTATTACACTGTTATTACGTTGTTACACTGTTGTTACACTGATATTACACTGTTATTACACTGATATTACACTGTTATTACACTGTTATTACGTTGTTACACTGTTGTTACACTGATATTACACTGTTATTACACTGATATTACACTGTTATTACACTGATATTACACTGTTATTACGTTGTTACACTGTTGTTACACTGATATTACACTGTTATTACACTGATATTACACTGTTATTACACTGTTATTACACTGTTATTACGTTGTTACACTGTTATTACACTGTTATTACGTTGTTACACTGTTATTACACTGTTATTACGTTGTTACACTGTTATTACACTGATATTACACTGTTATTACACTGTTATTACGTTGTTACACTGTTGTTACACTGATATTACACTGTTATTACACTGTTATTACGTTGTTACACTGTTGTTACACTGTTGTTACACTGTTGTTACACTGTTGTTACACTGATATTACACTGTTATTACACTGTTATTACGTTGTTACACTGTTAATACACTGTTATTACACTGTTATTACGTTGTTACACTGTTATTACACTGTTATTACACTGTTATTACACTGTTATTACACTGTTATTACGTTGTTACACTGTTATTACACTGTTGTCACGCTGTTGTTACACTGTTGTTACACTGTTGTTACACTGTTGTTACACTGATATTACACTGTTATTACGTTGTTACACTGTTGTTACACTGTTATTACGTTGTTACACTGTTGTTACACTGTTGTTACGTTGTTACACTGTTGTTACACTGTTGTTACACTGTTGTTACACTGTTGTTACACTGTTGTTACACTGTTGTTACACTGTTATTACACTGTTATTACACTGTTATTACACTGATATTACGCTGTTATTACACTGTTATTACGTTGTTACACTGTTGTTACACTGATATTACACTGTTATTACACTGATATTACACTGTTATTACACTGTTATTACACTGTTATTACGTTGTTACACTGTTATTACACTGTTATTACGTTGTTACACTGTTATTACACTGTTATTACACTGTTATTACGTTGTTACACTGTTATTACACTGTTATTACACTGTTGTTACACTGTTGTTACAATGATAAGAAATGATCCATCAGTGGGTGGTTGCTGCCTCTGCCTGCAGACCTCTCCTCCAGGTCAGGGGTTAGGGTTAGGGTTATGGTTATGGTTAGGGTTAGGGTTAGGGTTAGGGTTATGGTTAGGGTTAGTATTTGTACTTCATTACTCTGCAACAGCATAACCACAGTGTAACAACAACATAATACACGTTTAATAAGTGTAAAAACCATGTACAAAGTGTAACAACAGTGTAGTAACTTAATAATAGTGTAATCTCAATGTATTTCATGCTGGAACAGACCTCTCTGCTTCTGTGTCTGATCATGAGATCATTCACTGCCTCCCCACCCTCTCTGCCTCCCCACCCTCTCTGCCTCCCCACCCTCTCTGCCTCCCCACCCTCTCTGCCCCCCCGGCTGCCAGACCTCATCCAGCAGACTGGATGGGCACACACACACACACGCACACACAGGAACACGCACAGACACAGGAAACTCCGTCAACAAGCCTCTCGTCTGAGGGCCTCCCGCTGGCAGGATGCTGAGGGCGCTGCGAGCACGGACTCCACATTAGATTACCTTAATCTGATCATGGAGTCTGCTGCTTTACACTGAATGTGACTACATTGGGAATATCGAATATATAAATTAATCATACTACTGGAGCCGTTATGCCCCAGGGTTGGATGTTCCTGTAACAGGAAGACATCCGAGCAACTGTGGAGGAGAGGGGGAGGATGGAGGGGAGATGCCCTGGGTGCTGAAACTATCTTTCTAGGAGATGATTATGCTGAAATATAATCTTTGTTAATCAGAGCGTTGTTAATTGCAATGGGACATTATTGTAATGGCGGCTCATAAAAGGCCAAAGCAATCGACAGCCAGACAACAGACTAACAACCAACCTGCATCCATAGATGTGCCATCGTGGAGAGAAAGAGAGGAGATGTAGGGAGGAGAGAGAGAGAGAAGGAAGGAGAGAGAGAGAGAGAGAAAGAAAGCAAGAGAGAGAGAGGAGGGAGAGAGAGAAAACAAGAGAGTTGATTTAATTCCACCCTTTGTTTTTATTGTGTTCCTGGTAGAGTGCAATAAAACGTTATTGATATTTTGCTGCCAGCGGCCACTTGCTCTCAGGGGCCTGACGTCTGAGCCAGGGCTGAGAACATGAGCTCAGGAGCACACAGCCCACATATCACCAGCCACAACACCACATCAACACCTGGAGGTGGTCCTGAACTAGGAACAAGTATGAACGAATGAAGGAGGGCTGGGGAGGGAGACAACAGGACGCTCTGGAGGAGGATCCCCCTTGAGGTGCCTGGATAGATTTGGTGGAGTTAGTGTGGTTAGTCTGGTTAGGGATAGTGATGCTTGAGTAAGTGAGGTTCCTGGGGTTAGAGGGGTTAGGGTTAGAGGGGTTGGGGTTAGAAGGGTTAGGGTTAGGGGGGCTAGGGTTAGAGGGGTTAGGGTTAGAGGGGTTGGGGTTAGAAGGGTTAGGGTTAGGGGGGCTAGGGTTAGAGGGGTTAGGGGGGTTAGGGGGGCTAGGGTTAGAGGGGTTGGGGGGGTTAGGGGTAGGTCAGTACCAAGACCTTCAGTATTACGACAGATACACCTGAGACGACCATAAAGACGCTTCATTTAAGATATTTCTAAAATATACGTGAAACATTTATCCATCCAAACATCCATTACAATTGAGGGAGGGCTCCACTCTATAAAACTAATGTTTACTGAATGATTCACCAACACATTGTTCATTGTTGATGTAGAATAAAAGCACATATTTACTCCAGTGTTAAACAAGCATAGAGGCCATTCAAGCTATCAATTACCCTGGGAGAAACCACGTTGAGTCATGTCTGGAATACAAATACAGAACAAACCCCTGTGATGAAACAACACGAGCAATGGACTCAAGAGTCTACTTTGACAGAAATATCACAGAATACACACAAACACACATACAGTTCACACACACCCACACCACACACACACAGCAGCTGACTGTCATTATCGGAGTATCCTAACATCAGCTAAGACAGCAGTTTTGTGCAAGACAGTTGAACAGCACCTGGGCTCCATATTTGTTTTGCTAGCTCACTTCCTTTAGTAATCACTTCTGTCAAAGGGTTGGCCAGCTGCAAACTGTTTTAACCACACAGCCCAAGATGCACACACACACACACACACATGCACACACACACACACACACAAGCAGATGAAGTGCTGCAAGCTACACGTTAAGGTTATTGTAGCATAACTAAGACAAGATGTATTTAAGAGAGTATAAAGTTAGCCACACACATGGCTGTGAATGCAGCTGTGGTGGTGATGCTGTTGACCAGTGAGTGAGGTGATCCTTGTGACTGATCTGCACAGACCTGGACAGAGAGCAGCTCAGCAAGCAGGGACCTTCTCACAACTTCTCTTCTTCAGTTGATGGTATTGCATAATCCACCATGACATCTTTTCATCCAAGCCATTAGGACATTTACATAGTATTAGTATGGACCTGGCCCAGCCCAGCCCAGAGAAAGAAAGAGAGAGAGAGAGGATGATAGGGAGAGAAAGAGAGAGAAACAGAGGGGGAGAAAGAGAAGGAGGGGGTAGAGAGAAGGAGAGAGATAAGACTGTTTGAGGGTGAGAGTGAGAGAGAGAAGCATGTTCCAGGGTGAGAGAGCTTGTTATAGAAGCTCTCAGCCTGAGATGAAGAGAGTCTTCTTGTGTTTCTCTAGTTCCCAGAGGAACACTCTCCAATCGATGGCCACTTCATCAGAAGGAGGGCTCCTATTGGACGACAGACGGCCACTGGTCGTCTGGGGAGGGCCTTGTCACATGACCAAACCTGAGAAAAATAGCCAATCGATGACAGATAGCTTGCATGTTTTGGTTTTTACTCTACATACAAGTGTCAAACAGACAGACAGTGTCTCAGCTGTGTATCAGTTTATCACAGGGAACACAACATTGCACCTGGTAAACACATATCTGTGACTGTACAGACTTCTGATCCTTAATTGGCTATACTTTCTACATGCTGTTTGTATGTCACTTTGGGTGTGCTAACACACACACACACAGTGGCACCAGGAGAGGACGTGTGGTGGAGGGGCGGTATGTTCCTCTACAGGAGTGGCTACCATGCCACAAATGGCTGACAGGAGAACTACGTCTCCCAGAATGCACCACGCAGACAGGTGCAAACGCCTGAGCCCTCTGATTGAAGCGGGAGCTCAGGTGTGGGAGAGAGATGACAAAAGACCCACACACCAAGCAGGGGGGAGTGTACCTGGCACAAACGCAGTTCGATGCTAGAGGAACTGTGATCTTGAGTATACCGTTGGTAGGATCCAAATGAGGAGCAACTTTATGAAGCCTCTGTTTTGCTTTAAAACAATTTATGTTTGCTTCCTGAAATGTTTTGGGGGGAATTTGAGCCTGTGACCTCTTGATCTGCAGTCAGATGTTCTACCACTGAGCTGTACCCGCCCCCATGCCTCCTGTCTGAGTGGGGTATCAGCCAGGGTGCCCCCCCATGCCTCCTGTCTGAGTGGGGTATCAGCCAGGGTGCCCCCCCTTGCCTCCTGTCTGAGTGGGGTATCAGCCAGGGTGCCCCCCCTTGCCTCCTGTCTGAGTGGGGTATCAGCCAGGGTGCCCCCCCATGCCTCCTGTCTGAGTGGGGTATCAGCCAGGGTGCCCCCCCATGCCTCCTGTCTGAGTGGGGTATCAGCCAGGGTGCCCCCCCTTGTGTTCCTGTGATATCAGAGCATGTGAGGGAGTGTGGAGCTGTGCTCATCACAATAGCCTGTGGAAAATGTATAAGCAATTATGATGTAACAAGACAGAGAGCGTGATGGTTCAGAGATTTCATGTCAAATAAATGTGTCATGCTTTATTAAAATAATTTAGAGTTCTTCTCTGTCAGTGTTCCTGTTATTTGGCCCAGTAAGAATCTGTGTGAGTGAGAAAAGGAGAAGGACGAGAGAGGGAGAGCGAGAGCGAGAGAGGAGAGAGAAAGAGGGAGAGCGAGAGAGAGGGAGGGACAGCGAGAGAGAGGGAGAGGAAGAGGGAGAGCGAGAGAGAGGGAGGGAGAGCGAGAGAGAGGGAGGGAGAGCGAGAGAGAGGGAGAGGAAGAGCGAGGGCTTAGACAGAGAGAGAGTTTGTGTTGATTAAGATATGCAACATTTGTATGGAACAAATGAAGTGCACAAAAGGAGCTGTTTCGTATGCCAGCTTGATAAATGCTTTTGAGGCTCTACTAATTCTAATGAATACATTGAAGCAATAAATGATCTTGTTTCTAATTCTGAAATAGGATGATAATGATGATATGATAATGATGCTCCTTCCAGTGCATGGAGAGCAGAGCAGAGAGAGAGCAGAGAGAGAGAGCAGAGGGAGAACAGAGAGAGAGCAGAGAGAGAGCAGAGAGAGAACAGAGAGAGAGCAGGGGGAGAACAGAGAGAGCAGAGAGAGAGCAGAGGGAGAGCAGAGAGAGAGCAGAGAGAGAACAAAGAGAGAGCAGAGAGAGCAGAGAGAGAGCAGAGGGAGAGCAGAGAGAGAGCAGAGAGAGAGCAGAGGGACAGCAAAGAGAGAGCAGAGAGAGAGCAGAAGGAGAGAGCAGAGAGAAAGAGCAGAGAGAGAGCAGAGAGAGAGAGAGCAGAGAGAGCAGAGGGAAGGCAGAGAGAGAGCAGAGAGAGAGCATGCTGTTTCTGCTGGGTCTCTGCTGTCTTCATAGACTGGCATCAGCTCTGTGAATCATGCAGTCCTGTAGATACGGTCCACACACACACACACACACACACACACACACACACACACACACACACACACACACACACACACACACACACACACACACACACACACACACACACACACACACACATGAAGTACAACCACACACACATATAACTCCTCTTCCACACATCACACTGCACAAACACACTGCACAAACACACACACACACACAGCTAAAATATGAGCTCTCACCATCTCTTCCAGCATCCACTATAAATGTAAAACATGAAATCAAAAATCTAAACTGATGGTTTTGGCACCAAGGAATTTATTGTACTGTATATGTTTATGAGACATGAGAGGAGTGTGTGTATGAATGTGGGAGGGGCGGTGGTGTGTGTGTGTGTATAAATTAGTGGTGTTTAATTAATCTTGATTAATCTCACTGTAATTTTGGCATTAATCTAGATTAATCTAGATTAAAATGGCTCATTTGAATTCCGCCGAAGGCATTCAGAATGTGTGCTACCCAAATAATGACTAAAAGTAAGTCTTTGAGAACGGGTTTCTCAAGCCAGGTGGCGCATTAGACCAGGAGCTCATCTCCTGTTTCCAAAATGCATCACAAACTGCTTGAGAAAGCTGTTCTACTATGATAATTGGTGATGAAAATAAATTATGTTCAATAAGGTGTGCTTGTGTTTATTAACTGTTTATTAGATTAGTTAGCTTGGCTGATAGAGCTGTGCTGACGGGCTTGCCTCAGTTGCACTCAAACATAGCTAGTAGTTTGACGACGACTCTTCCCCTGCGCTACATCAGTACTTGGCCCGGCATCTTCCGCATTAGCTAAGGGATGCTTTGCGTTTAGGTGGTATTTGAGACTGGAAGAACTCCTACAGTAAACTAATTCCACATAGCACAAGGTGCAAACAACCTTAGTCTTGTTGAGGTTTCCATTGGGAAGCTTCTTAAAAATACATTTTCCCTGAAGCAAACCAGGCGGCTTCATAGCTTCAACGGCGATATTTTTTTTATCGCCGATAAGAGTCGAGCGCGTTAACGGCCCACCACTTGTATAAATATATGTGATAAGGAATGTATACGATTTAGAAAAATACCAAACAGCTTTTAGCTCATTCAGGGTTCTGTTGCTATAGGCAACCGCTGGTCCCATGAAATCTGAAGTTTGGCGTGTGACACATTCACATCCTGTTGGCGTGTGACACGTTCACATCCTGGACCCCAACCACCTGTGCTGCACACCAGGGGCCTTCTGGAGACAGGTGCTACCTGCAGTCCTGTTCCTGCACGCACACACACACACACACACACACACAAACAGACACACGCACACACACACACACACACACACACACCTTCTCACAAACAGACACACGCACACACACACACACCCACGCACACACACACACTCTCACATGCAGACACACTGCAGACAGACAGTGTAGCGCCTATTGGAGATGTGGTGTAGAGAGGACCAGTGGGGAGGCTGGATCCTGCTGGTGTTTCAACCTTCACAAACCAACACTTCAGTCATTATTCATGATCAATTAGTAGCGCTTCACTTTATTATTGATTAGTCACATCAGATTCACATCACAGTTGTCATACTGAGCCTTCCACATCAAGTTCATACTGTTACAGTAAGTTCCTGTAACTAAAGAATACATAAGATAACGCAAAGCAGTTTAAAAATATATATATTGTATCTCACATGTGTAATGAAGGTCTTTATTCCTCCAGAGTGAGAGTGTTGTGTTTCCTACAGACACTGTAGCAGGAAGAGGAACATGTGGAGGTCAAGTTGAAACCATCCGTCTAAACCCTGGAGAGGAGAGGAGAGGAGGGGAGAAGAGGAAAGGAGAGGAGGAGAGAGGGGAGGGGAGGAGAGGAGAGGGGAGGAAAGAGGAGAGGAGGGGAGAGGAGGAGAGGAGGAGAGAGGGGAGGGGAGGGGAGGGGAGGGGAGGAAAGAGGAGAGGAGAGGAGAGGAGAGGAGGAGAGGAGGAGAGAGGGGAGGGGAGGAGAGGGGAGGGGAGGAAAGAAGAGAGGAGAGGAGGGGAGAGGAGGAGAAAGCAGGATGATAGGAGTGATGAAAGCAATAGCAATCAAAGAGTCCAGAGTTGGAACTCGTCATCCTTTTTACAGTAACATGACAGAACATACCCTCTCACCCTACCTCACACAGTAACATGACAGAACATCCCCTCTCACCCTACCTCACACAGTAACATGACAGATCCCCTCTCACCCTACCTCACACAGTAACATGACAGATACCCTCTCACCCTACCTCACACAGTAACATGACAGAACATACCCTCTCACCCTACCTCACACAGTAACATGACAGAACATACCCTCTCACCCTACCTCACGCAGGCAGGCAGACCTGTTTATGCACCAAAATGTGCAAATTCTAAAATTCACATAATCTTGCTAATGTTATTTACCAGATGTGTTATTAGGGGAGTCAGATGGCTGAGCGGTTAGGGAATTGGGCTATTAATCAGAAGGTTACCGGTTCGATTCCCGGTTGTGCAATGAGAGAGACTGTTGAGGAAAGACCACTCCACTCTGTGGAGGGAAGAAGAGAGAGACAGCATTTGAGGAGAGAGAAAACAGAGGGAAGTCAGAAAGAGGGAGAGAGATGGATAGAGGGAGAGAAAGAGCATAACAGTGTGTGTGTGTGTGTGTGTGTGTGTGTGTGTGTGTGTGTGTTTGTATGCATGTGAGTGTATGTGTGTTTTTTGTGTGCAGTGGAAGGTGTGTGTGTATAAATATATACAAGTGTTCTGCCAGTTTGAGCTTCTAAAGCCCCATGCTGAGGGCAGGTGGTGACTCAGTCACTCATCCTGCTTCTGGAAGAGCAGCCAAGCATGCAGGCTGCAAGGTTGCCAGGCAGACAGGCAGCCAGCCAGGTAGCCAGGTAGCCAGGCAGCCAGTCGGACAGCCGGGCAGGCAGCCAGGCAGGCAGCCAGGAAGGCAGCCAGGCAACCAGGCGGACAGCCGGGCAGGCAGCCAGGCAGGCAGCCAGGCAGGCAGCCAGGCAACCAGGCGGACAGCCGGGCAGGCAGCCAGGCAGGCAGCCAGGCAACCAGGCAGACAGCCGGGCAGGCAGCCAGGCAGGCAGCCAGGAAGGCAGCCAGGCAACCAGGCGGACAGGCGGGCAGGCAGGCAGGCGGGCAAACAGGCACAGACAGGCAGACAGGCAGGCAGACAGGCAGCCAGGCAGACAGGCAGCCAGACAGGCAGACAGGCAGACAGGCAAACAGACGGGCAGGCAGGCAGGCGGGCAAACAGGCACAGACAGGCAGACAGGCAGACAGACAGGCAGACAGGCAGACAGGCAGACAGGCAGACAGGCAGGAACACAGCCCTTGTTCTCTGTCCTGGAGCTTCTGACTCCCCCTGGATCCTGCTCTGACATGTAGTGGTGTCTGTGTCTGTGTGTGTCTGTGTGTGTGTCTGTGTGTCTGTGTGTCTGTGTGTGTGTGTGTGTGTGTCTGTGTGTGTGTGTGTGTGTGTGTGTGTGAGAGAGAGCTCTTCCTTTACAGACAGATGTGCTGAGGAAGGGGAGGCTGTTAGACTGAGAGACTAAACTATTATCAGCTCCCTCAGAGAGTTGCCACGGCAGCTGGGTATTTTGGGAAGTGTGTTTTTTACATCTGATGCTGTTACATACAGAAACACACACACACCCACACAAACACACGCTATAAACATTATTCTACAGTGCAATAAAAACATCCATTCCTCATCTACAGTCTTCCAACATTGTCGCGATTGCAGTTAACGGGTTGGTACGTATGGCTGGACTGGTCTAACAGTATTTCGGTCTAGGAAAAGGTCTGTATTTACAAGACACAGTGTAAAGTAACCACATCTCAGCTACCGGGCACAGTGCAACAATAATACTCTAATATCTCTACTTCAGCAACAATAAAGAGAGAGAGAGATAGAGAGAGACAGGCAGAGATAGAGAGAGGCAGAGATAGAGATAGAGAGGCAGAGAGAGAGAAGAGTCTAGTGAAGCTAAGCTCTGTTCAGGTCTGGGTAGAAGCAGGCTGAGAGGTCGTCAAGACAAGAGAGGAGGAGAGGAGAACAGAGAGAAGAGAGGAGGAGAGGAGAAAGAAGAGGAGAAGAAGAGAGAGGAAGAGAGGAGAAGAAGAGAGAGGAGGAGAGGAGAAGAAGAGAGAGGAGAGGTTTTTTTTTGTAAATGCTGTGTTCTGGCAGGGAGGGTAATCCCTACACAGTAACATTGAGATACAGAATCCTGTCTCTTCCATGGACTCATTATACACACACACACACACACACACGTCCACATTCAAACATTCAAATTCCCAGATCTTAAAAGAAGGCTATTTAAGAACAGGGAGCTTTGAGGAACAGAACTCTGGTGAGACTCATTTTCTGTTTGGCTGGAGTCAAGACTGATTGCTTTCATGGACTCCATCATAATTAGCTATGGTGTGTGTGAGTGTGTGTGTGAGTGTGAGTGTGTGTGTGAGTGTGTGTGTGTGTGTGTGTGTGTGTGAGTGTGTGTGTGTGTGTGAGTGTGAGTGTGTGTGAGTGTGTGTGTGTGTGTGTGTGTGTGTGTGAGTGTGTGTGTGTGTGTGTGTGTGTGTGAGTGTGTGTGTGTGTGTGTGTGTGTGTGTGTGTGTGTGTGAGTGTGTGTGTGTGTGTGTGTGTGTGTGTGTGTGTGTGTGTGTGTGTGTGTGTGTGTGTGTGTGTGTGTGTGTGTGTGTGTGTGAGTGTGTGTGTGTGTGTGTGTGTGTGTGTGAGGTTGAGTACTAAGAGGCATGTCCGCTCTGGCATGGTCACAGTCTCTATGAGGCTTTCTAC